>NC_069505.1:134021079-134023579 GCF_027579735.1 Bombina bombina | reverse complement strand
CACACACACACACACACACAGTAACACACACACACACACACAGTAACACACACACACACACACACACACAGTAACACACACACACACACACACACACACACACACAGTAACACACACACACACACACACACACAGTAACACACACACACACACACAGTAACACACACACACACACACACAGTAACACACACACACACAGTAACACACAGTAACACACACACACACAGTAACACACACACACACACACAGTAACACACACACACACACACACAGTAACACACACACACACACAGTAACACACACACAGTAACACACACACACACACAGTAACACACACACAGTAACACACACACACACACAGTAACACACACACACAGTAACACACACACACACACACAGTAACACACACAGTAACACACACACACACACACACACAGTAACACACACACACACACACACACACAGTAACACACACACACACACACAGTAACACACACACACACACACACACACACACACACACACAGTAACACACACACACACACACACACAGTAACACACACACAGTAACACACACACAGTAACACACACACACACACACAGTAACACACACACACACACACAGTAACACACACACAGTAACACACACACACACACACAGTAACACACACACACACACACAGTAACACACACACACACACACACACACAGTAACACACACACACACACACAGTAACACACACACACACACACACACACAGTAACACAGTAACACACACACACACACAGTAACTAACACACACACACACACAGTAACACACACACACACACACACACAGTAACACACACACACACACACACACAGTAACACACACACAGTAACACACACACACACACACACACACACACACACACACACAGTAACACACACAGTAACACACACACACAGTAACACACACACACACACACACACACACACAGTAACACACACACACACACACAGTAACACACACAGTAACACACACACACACACACACACACACACACAGTAACACACACACACACACACACACACAGTAACACACACACACACACACACACACACACAGTAACACACACACAGTAACACACACACACACACAGTAACACACACACACACACAGTAACACACACACAGTAACACACACACAGTAACACACACACAGTAACACACACACACACACACACAGTAACACACACACAGTAACACACACACAGTAACACACACACACACACACAGTAACACACACACAGTAACACACACACACACACACACAGTAACACAGTAACACACACACACAGTAACTAACACACACACACACACACACACACACAGTAACACACACACACACACAGTAACACACACACACACACACACAGTAACACACACACACACAGTAACACACACACACACACACACACACAGTAACACACACACAGTAACACACACACACACAGTAACACACACACAGTAACACACACACAGTAACACACACACACACACAGTAACACACACACACAGTAACACACACACACACACACACACACACACACACACACACACAGTAACACACACACACACACACAGTAACACACACAGTAACACACACACACAGTAACACACACACACACAGTAACACACACACACACAGTAACACACACACACACACAGTAACACACACACACAGTAACTCACAGTAAAACACACACACACACACACAGTAACACACACACAGTAACTCACAGTAAAACACACACACACAGTAACACACACACACACACACAGTCACACACACAAAGTAACACACACACACACACACACACACACAGTAACACACACACACACACACACACAGTAACACACACACACACAGTAACACACACACACACACACAGTAACACACACAGTAACACACACACACACAGTAACACACACAGTAACACACACACACACACACACAGTAACACACACACACACACAGTAACACACACACACACACACACAGTAACACACACACACACACAGTAACACACACACACAGTAACACACACACACACACAGTAACACACACACACACACACACACACAGTAACACACACACACACACACAGTAACACACACACACACAGTAACACACACACACACACAGTAACACACACACACAGTAACACACACACTCACACACAGACACACACACACACAGTAACACACACACACAGTAACACACACACACACACACACACACAGTAACACACACACACACACACAGTAACACACACACACACACACAGTAACACACACACACAGTAACACACACACACACACAGTAACACACACACACACACAGTAACACACACACACAGTAACACACACACTCACACACAGACACACACACACACAGTAACACACACACACAGACACACACACACACAGTAACACACACACACACAGTAACACACA
>NC_069505.1:133726249-133851249 GCF_027579735.1 Bombina bombina | reverse complement strand
TTCTAAAATCTCATAACAAATTTATTCAAAAAAATTCAAAGCATAAAAATCAACACACACAGTCATACATGTGGCCCATGCTAATCATCCAATAACCTTTCAAAAATCACAATGTCACAATATGTTCAATTAAAAGAGTGAAAATACAACAGCATAAAATCACTTTGTGTATACAAATAATTATGGCGATAAAAGTGTTAAGGCAATCAGGCTTAGAAAATATAGGCAATATAAAGTCTCTTATATTGATCCTTCCTCAATATAAGATTTTGCTTAGTCCATTGATATACTACTATGGCAATCAGGATCAGGTAACAGCTGTCTCAAATTGATTAGGGCTAAGCCCGGTAGTTCAAGCCGCTCTTAAAATGTGACCAGTAATAGAAGTGATTCCGCAATTACTTTTGTGTATTTTCGGCTCTCACTTTTTTTGTAAAAAGATTCACAGTTGGAACAACAGTTTATGTTAAAAAGTAAGTCTATTTGGAAAAAAACCCCAACGGACTGCCGTGGTCCGGTGTAGAAGTAACTCAGCAGGGGGAACTGATAGCTGCACAGACACTCTCACCTGCTTCTCCTCCGGTGTAGATGTAACTAAGCAGGGGGAACTTATAGCAGCACAGACACTCTCACCTGCTTCTCCTCGTCTCGGTATATCCACTCCTGTATTGATATGCTGTTTGGATGTGTGTCACGGACCTCCGGGTCCTAATTAGTAACTGTCTTCACTTGCGCAAGCCTTACCTCAGTTACCTCCGTATCCAGACTTACAGCATGTAGCGAGTCCTCTGCTCTTTAAGTAAGTAGGTTTTAGACTGCTCTGGTGCGGTTATTTTAGGCTGTGAGACATTCAGTGAGATCGGCGGGGCCTATTTTCGCGCCTCAGTTGCGCAGTTGTTTTTCCCAGACAAGCAGCAAGCTCCAACTCCGGTGGGCCTTTCAGAGACAGTTTGGGCCTAATCGAAGGTTTAATCTGATTTCTCCTGTTAAGTGTAGTCAGTCCACGGGTCATCCATTACTTATGGGATTATATCTCCTCCCTAACAGGAAGTGCAAGAGGATCACCCAAGCAGAGCTGCTATATAGCTCCTCCCCTCTACGTCATATCCAGTCATTCTCTTGCACCTAACTATAGATAGGACGCGTGAGAGGACTGTGGTGTGTTAAACTTAGTTTTTATTTCTTCAATCAAAAGTTTATTTTAAACGGCACCGGAGTGTGTTTCTTCTCAGGCAGCATTAGAAGAAGAATCTACCTGAGTTTGTCTATGATCTTAGCGGTCGTAACTAAGATCCACTTGCTGTTCTCGGCCATTCTGAGGAGTGAGGTAACTTCAGAACAGGGGATAGCATGCAGGGCCCACCTGCAAGGAGGTATGTGCAGTAAATTATTTTCTAAGGAATGGAATTGACTGAGAAAATACTGCTAATACCGATGTAATGTAAGTGCAGCCTTAAATGCAGTAGTAGCGACTGGTATCAGGCTGATATGTATGTATGTATACTCTGAGGTATTTCTGGGGAATGGAATTTCACTAAGAAAATACTGTCTATATTAAAGTAATATTTGAGCCTGCACTGCAGTGAAAGCGACTAGCAGCAGGCTTATTAATAACACTTCATAATTTTCATTTTTTAAACGTTTACTGGCATGTTAATCGTTTTTTCTGAGGTACTTGGTGATAAAACTTTATGGGCATGATTTTTACAACATGGCTGTCGTTTGTTTCTGAATAAAAACAGTTTACTGAGCTTCCCCACTGTTGTAATATGAGTGGGAGGGGCCTATTTTAGCGCTTTATTGCGCAGTAAAAATTTAGTTACAGTCTTCCTATTTCTTCCTCCATGATCCAGGACGTCTCTACAGAGCCCAGGGGTCTCCAAAACTAGTTTTGAGGGAGGTAATCACTCACAGCAGATCTGTGACAGTGTGTTTGACTGTGATAAAAAAAGTTTATTATTTCAACTGTTATCCGTTTTGTGTATTAAGGGGTTAATCATCCTTTTGCTTGTGGGTGCAATTCTCTGCTAACTTTATACATCTTCTGTTAAAATTTGGTTCTTTTAACATATTTGGTTCATCGTTAATTCAACTGTTTTTTTATATAGCTTGTAAATTTATTTAAAGGTTTTTTTCCAAGCTTGCTAGTGTTATTGCTAGTCTGTTTAAACATGTCTGACACAGATGAAGCTGTTTGTTCACTATGTTTAAAGGCCAATGTGGAGCCAAATAGAAATTTGTGCACTCAATGTATAGATGTTACTTTGAATAAAAGTCAATCTTTACATGTAAAGAAATTATCACCAGACAACGAGGGGGAAGTTATGCCGACTAACTCTCCTCACGTGTCAGAACCTTCGCCTCCCGCTCAGGAGGTGCGTGATATTGTGGCGCCAAGTACATCAGGGCGGCCCATACAAATCACTTTGCAAGACATGGCTAATGTTATGACTGAAGTACTATCTAAATTGCCAGAATTAAGAGGTAAACGCGATCACTCTGGAATAAGAAGAGTGCGCTGATAATAATAGAGCCATGTCTGATACTGCGTCACAATTTGCAGAACATGAGGACGGAGAGCTTCATTCTGTGGGTGACGGATCTGATCCAAGTAAACTGGATTCAGACATTTCAAATTTTAAATTTAAGCTTGAGAACCTCCGTGTCTAGGGGAGGTTTTAGCGGCTCTGAATGATTGTAACACTGTTGCAATTCCAGAGAAAGTATGTAGGCTGGATAAATATTTTGCGGTACTGGCGTGTACTGACGTTTTTCCTATACCTAAAAGGCTTACAGAAATTGTTAACAAGGAGTGGGATAGACCCGGTGTGCCTTTTTCACCCCCTCCTATATTTAGAAAAATGTTTCCAATAGACGCCACCACACGGGACCTATGGCAGACGGTCCCTAAGGTGGAGGGAGCAGTTTCTACTCTGGCTAAGCGCACCACTATCCCGGTGGAGGATAGCTGTGCTTTTTCAGATCCAATGGATAAAAAGTTAGAGGGTTACCTTAAGAAAATGTTTGTTCAGCAAGGTTTTATATTACAACCCCTTGCATGCATTGCGCCTGTCACTGCTGCGGCGGCGGCATTCTGGTTTGAGTCTCTGGAAGAGACCCTTAGCACAGCTCCATTGGATGAGATTATGAACAAGCTTAAAGCCCTTAAGCTAGCTAATTCATTTATTTCTGATGCCGTAGTACACTTAACCAAACTTACGGCTAAGAACTCCGGTTTCGCCATTCAGGCGCGCAGAGCGCTGTGGCTTAAATCCTGGTCAGCTGATGTGACTTCTAAATCTAAATTTCTTAATATTCCTTTCAAAGGGCAGACATTATTCGGGCCCGGTTTGAAAGAAATTATCGCTGACATTACTGGAGGTAAGGGCCATGCCCTGCCTCAAGACAGGGCCAAACCAAGGGCTAAACAGTCTAATTTTCGTGCCTTTCGTAACTTCAAGGCAGGAGCAGCATCAACTTCCTCCGCTCCAAGACAAGAAGGAACTGTTGCTCGCTACAGACAGGGCTGGAAACCTAACCAGTCCTGGAACAAGGGCAAGCAGGCCAGAAAACCTGCTGCTGCCCCTAAGACAGCATGAAGTGAGGGCCCCCGATCCGGAAACGGATCTAGTGGGGGGCAGACTTTCTCTCTTCGCCCAGGCTTGGGCAAGATGTCCAGGATCCCTGGGCGTTGGAGATCATATCTCAGGGATATCTTCTGGACTTCAAAGCTTCTCCTCCACAAGGGAGATTTCATCTTTCAAGGTTATCAGCAAACCAGATAAAGAAAGAGGCGTTTCTACGCTATGTACAAGACCTCTTACTAATGGGAGTGATCCACCCAGTTCCGCGGTCGGAACACGGACAAGGATTCTATTCAAATCTGTTTGTGGTTCCCAAAAAAGAGGGAACCTTCAGACCAATCTTGGACTTAAAGATCCTAAACAAATTCCTAAGAGTTCCATCGTTCAAAATGGAAACTATTCGAACCATCTTACCCATGATCCAAGAGGGTCAGTACATGACCACAGTGGATTTAAAGGATGCCTACCTTCACATACCGATTCACAAGGATCATTACCGGTATCTAAGGTTTGCCTTCCTAAACAGGCATTACCAGTTTGTAGCTCTTCCCTTCGGGTTAGCTACGGCTCCAAGAATCTTTACAAAGGTTCTGGGCTCTCTTCTGGCGGTACTAAGACCGCGAGGCATAGCGGTAGCTCCGTACCTAGACGACATTCTGATACAAGCGTCAAGTTTCCAAACTGCCAAGTCTCATACAGAGTTAGTTCTGGCATTTCTAAGGTCGCATGGGTGGAAGGTGAACGTAGAAAAGAGTTCTCTATTGCCACTCACAAGAGTTCCCTTCTTAGGGACTCTTATAGATTCTGTAGAAATGAAAATTTACCTGACGGAGGACAGGTTATCAAAACTTCTAAATGCTTGCCGTGTCCTTCATTCCATTCAACACCCGTCAGTGGCTCAGTGCATGGAGGTAATCGGCTTAATGGTAGCGGCAATGGACATAGTACCTTTTGCGCGCCTGCATCTCAGACCTCTGCAATTGTGCATGCTAAGTCAGTGGAATGGCGATTACTCAGATTTGTCCCCTCTGCTAAATCTGGATCAAGAGACCAGAGATTCTCTTCTATGGTGGCTTTCTCGGCCACATCTGTCCAAGGGGATGCCCTTCCGCAGGCCAGATTGGACGATTGTAACAACAGACGCCAGCCTTCTAGGTTGGGGCGCAGTCTGGAATTCCCTGAAGGCTCAGGGATCATGGACTCAGGAGGAGAGACTCCTTCCAATAAACATTCTGGAATTAAGAACAATTTTCAATGCTCTTCTGGCTTGGCCTGAGTTAGCAACTCTGAGGTTCATCAGGTTTCAGTCGGACAACATCACGACTGTGGCTTACATCAACCATCAAGGAGGAACAAGGAGTTCCCTAGCGATGATGGAAGTCTCAAAGATAATTCGCTGGGCAGAGTCTCACTCTTGCCACCTGTCAGCGATCCACATCCCAGGCGTGGAGAACTGGGAGGCGGATTTTCTAAGTCGCCAGACCTTTCATCCGGGGGAGTGGGAACTTCATCCGGAGGTGTTTGCCCAACTGCTTCATCATTGGGGCAAACCAGATCTGGATCTCATGGCGTCTCGCCAGAACGCCAAGCTTCCTTGTTACGGATCCAGGTCCAGGGACCCGGGAGCGGTACTGATAGATGCTCTGACAGCACCTTGGGTCTTCAACATGGCTTATGTGTTTCCACCCTTCCCGATGCTTCCTCGATTGATTGCCAGGATCAAACAGGAGAGAGCATCTGTGATTCTAATAGCGCCTGCGTGGCCACGCAGGACCTGGTATGCAGATCTAGTGGACATGTCGTCCTGTCCACCATGGTCTCTGCCTCTGAGACAGGACCTTCTGATTCAGGGTCCTTTCAAACATCCAAATCTAATTTCTCCTGTTAAGTGTGGTCAGTCCACGGGTCATCATTACTTCTGGGATATTATCTCCTCCCCTACAGGAAGTTCTCCTCCCCTACAGGAAGTGCAAGAGGATTCACCCAGCAGAGCTGCTATATAGCTCCTCCCCCCTACGTCACCTCCAGTCATTCTCTTGCACCCAACGAATAGATAGGATGTGTGAGAGGACTGTGGTGATTTTAATTAGAGGGCTAGACAGTCTAATTTTCGTTCCTTTCGTAATTTCAAAGCAGGAACAGCATCAACTTCCTCTGCAGCAAAACAGGAAGGAGCTGTTGCTCGCTACAGACAAGGCTGGAAACCTAACCAGTCCTGGAACAAGGGCAAGCAGGCCAGGAAACCTGCTGCTGCCCCTAAGACAGCATGAATCGAGGGCCCCCGATCCGGGACCGGATCTAGTAGGGGGCAGACTTTCTCTCTTCGCCCAGGCTTGGGCAAGAGATGTTCAGGATCCCTGGGCGTTAGAGATCATATCTCAGGGATACCTTCTGGACTTCAAATCCTCTCCCCCAAGAGGGAGATTTCATCTGTCAAGGTTGTCAACAAACCAAATAAAGAAAGAAGCGTTCCTACGCTGCGTACAAGATCTTTTATTAATGGGAGTGATCCATCCAGTTCCGCGGTCGGAACAAGGACAAGGGTTTTACTCAAATCTGTTTGTAGTTCCCAAAAAAGAGGGAACTTTCAGGCCAATCTTGGATTTAAAGATCCTAAACAAATTCCTAAGAGTTCCATCGTTCAAGATGGAAACTATTCGAACAATTTTGCCCATGATCCAAGAGGGTCAGTACATGACCACAGTGGATTTAAAGGATGCTTACCTTCACATACCGATTCACAGAAATCATTACCGGTATCTAAGGTTTGCCTTTCTAGACAGGCATTACCAGTTTGTAGCTCTTCCATTCGGATTGGCTACGGCTCCAAGAATATTCACAAAGGTTCTGGGTACTCTTCTGGCGGTACTAAGACCGCGAGGAATTTCGGTAGCTCCGTACCTAGACGACATTCTGATACAAGCTTCAAGCTTTCAAACTGCCAAGTCTCATACAGAGTTAGTACTGGCATTTCTAAGGTCGCATGGATGGAAGGTGAACGAAAAGAAGAGTTCTCTCTTTCCACTCACAAGAGTTCCCTTCTTGGGGACTCTGATAGATTCTGTAGAAATGAAGATTTACCTGACAGAAGACAGGTTAACAAAGCTTCAAAATGCATGCCGTGTCCTTCATTCCATTCAACACCCGTCAGTAGCTCAATGCATGGAGGTGATCGGCTTAATGGTAGCGGCAATGGACATAGTACCTTTTGCACGCCTACATCTCAGACCGCTGCAATTGTGCATGCTAAGTCAGTGGAATGGGGATTACTCAGATTTGTCCCCCACTCTGAATCTGAATCAAGAGACCAGAAATTCTCTTCTATGGTGGCTTTATCGGCCACACCTGTCCAGGGGGATGCCATTCAGCAGGCCAGACTGGACAATTGTAACAACAGACGCCAGCCTACTAGGTTGGGGCGCTGTCTGGAATTCTCTGAAGGCTCAGGGACTATGGAATCAGGAGGAGAGTCTCCTTCCAATAAACATTCTGGAATTGAGAGCAGTTCTCAATGCCCTTCTGGCTTGGCCCCAGTTAACAACTCGGGGGTTCATCAGGTTTCAGTCGGACAACATCACGACTGTAGCTTACATCAACCATCAGGGAGGGACAAGAAGCTCCCTAGCAATGATGGAAGTATCAAAGATAATTCGCTGGGCAGAGTCTCACTCTTGCCACCTGTCTGCAATCCACATCCCGGGAGTGGAGAACTGGGAGGCGGATTTCTTAAGTCGTCAGACTTTTCATCCGGGGGAGTGGGAACTTCTCCCTCCCGTCATCCGTGTACTTTTGCTTTGGTATTGGTATCCCAGAAGTAATGATGACCCGTGGACTGACCACACTTAACAGGAGAAAACAAAATTTATGCTTACCTGATAAATTCATTTCTCCTGTAGTGTGGTCAGTCCACGGCCCGCCCTGTTTTTTATGGCAGGCTTAAAAATTTTTTTTTTGGATTATACTCCAGTCACCACTACACCCTTGGGCTTCTCCTTTCTCGGTCCTTTGGTCGAATGACTGGAGGTGACGTAGGGGGGAGGAGCTATATAGCAGCTCTGCTGGGTGAATCCTCTTGCACTTCCTGTAGGGGAGGAGAACTTCCTGTAGGGGAGGAGATAATATCCCAGAAGTAATGATGACCCGTGGACTGACCACACTACAGGAGAAATGAATTTATCAGGTAAGCATAAATTTTGTTTTCTCTGAGGCTGACTGCATGGAGATTGAACGCTTGATTCTATCAAAGCGGGGATTCTCGGAGTCAGTGATTGATACCTTAATACAGGCTAGGAAACCTGTTACCAGGAAAATTTACCATAAAATATGGCGTAAATACTTATATTGGTGCGAATCCAAGAGTTACTCATGGAGTAAGGTTAGGATTCCTAGGATATTGTCTTTTCTACAAGAAGGTTTAGAAAAGGGTTTATCTGCTAGTTCGTTAAAGGGACAGATTATAGCTCTGTCTATCCTTTTACACAAACGTCTGTCAGAAGTTCCAGACGTTCAGGCTTTTTGTCAGGCTTTGGCTAGGATTAAGCCTGTGTTTAAGACTGTTGCTCCGCCGTGGAGCTTAAACTTAGTTCTTAACGTTCTGCAACGTGTTCCGTTTGAACCCCTTCATTCCATTGATATCAAGCTGTTATCTTGGAAAGTTCTGTTTTTAATGGCTATTTCCTCGGCTCGAAGAGTCTCTGAGTTATCGGCCTTACATTGTGATTCTCCTTATCTGATTTTTCATTCAGACAAGGTAGTTCTGCGTACTAAACCTGGGTTCTTACCTAAGGTAGTCACTAACAAGAATATCAATCAAGAGATTGTTGTGCCATCATTGTGCCCTAACCCTTCTTCAAAGAAGGAACGACTTCTGCACAATCTGGACGTCGTCCGTGCCCTGAAATTTTATTTGCAGGCAACTAAAGATTTTCGTCAAACTTCTTCCCTGTTTGTCGTTTATTCTGGACAGAGGAGAGGTCAAAAAGCTTCGGCTACCTCTCTCTCTTTTTGGCTTCGTAGCATAATACATTTAGCCTATGAGACTGCTGGACAGCAGCCTCCTGAAAGGATTACGGCTCATTCTACTAGAGCTGTGGCTTCCACTTGGGCCTTTTAGAATGAGGCCTCTGTTGAACAGATTTGCAAGGCTGCAACTTGGTCTTCACTTCACACTTTTTCAAAATTTTACAAATTTGACACTTTTGCTTCTTCGGAGGCTGTTTTTGGGAGAAAGGTTCTACAGGCAGTGGTTCCTTCCGTATAAAGATCCTGCCTGTCCCTCCCGTCATCCGTGTACTTTTAGCTTTGGTATTGGTATCCCATAAGTAATGGATGACCCGTGGACTGACTACACTTAACAGGAGAAAATATAATTTATGCTTACCTGATAAATTCATTTCTCCTGTAGTGTAGTCAGTCCACGGCCCGCCCTGTTTTTTACGGCAGGTCTAAATTTTAATTAAACTCCAGTCACCACTGCACCCTATAGTTTCTCCTTTCTCGTTTGGTTTCGGTCGAATGACTGGATATGACGTAGAGGGGAGGAGCTATATAGCAGCTCTGCTTGGGTGATCCTCTTGCACTTCCTGTTAGGGAGGAGATATAATCCCATAAGTAATGGATGACCCGTGGACTGACTACACTACAGGAGAAATGAATTTATCAGGTAAGCATAAATTATATTTTTACTGACCCCTGAGGGCAGGTAGGCGCCACAGCCCTGCTGTGGCGAGGTGCAGGGGGTGTTTTTGTTTGAAGTTAACGTTTTATAGCACAACGTTTTTTTTGATAAGGGTTAAGTATTCCTTTCCTTGTGGGGCAAACTTAGCTGACAAGTTGGGATGCATTGATCATAAAATTGTGATAATTTTATTGTTTTAAAGCAGTTTTGGAAAAATTGTATGCTTTTTTTTCTCTTAAAGGCGCAGTACTGTTTTTTCAGATTATTTTTTTCATAAAATAAAGTGTTTCAAGTCTGTGGTCATTACTAGCCTGTTTTAACATGTCTGACATTGAGGAAAGTCAATGTTCCATGTGTTTAGAAGCCATTGTGGAACCCCCACTTAAAATGTGTCCCTCATGTACTGAAAGGGCCTTACATTGCAAAGAACATATTTTAGCTGATAAAAGTATGTCTCAGGATGATTCTCGGTCAGAAGAGAATCAGGTTATGCCATCTTCTCCCCAAGTGTCACAACCTTTAACGCCCGCCCAAGCGACGCCAAGTACTTCTAGTGCGTCTAATTCTTTCACCCTGTAAGATATGGCCGCAGTTATGTCTACTACCCTTACAGAAGTATTATCTAAACTGCCTGGTTTGCAGGGTAAGCGCAGTAGGTCCTATATTAGAGTAAATGCTGAGCCCTCTGATGCTTTATTGGCCATATCTGATGTACCCTCACAATGTTCTGATTTGGGGGTGGGGGATTTGCTGAGGGAGAGCTTTCTGATTCAGAAAAGATGTTCCCTCAAACAGACTCAGATGTGTTTAAGCTTGAACACCTCCGCTTGTTGCTTAGGGAGGTTTTAGCGACTCTGGATGATTGACCCTATTGTAATTCCACCAGAGAAATTGTGTAAAATGGATAGATATCTAGAGGTCCCTACTTACACTGTTTTTCCAGTCCCTAAGAGGATTTCGGACATTACTAAGGAATGGGATAGACCAGGCATTCCGATCTCTCCCCCTCCTACTTTTAAGAAAATGTTTCCCATATCTGACACCATTCGGGATTTGTGGCAGACGTTCCCTAAGGTGGAGGGAGCTATTTCTACCCTGGCTAAGCGTACAACTATACCTATGGAGGACAGTTGTGCTTTCAAAGATCCTATGGATAAAAAATTAGAGGGTCTTCTAAAGAAAATATTTATTCATCAGGGTTTTCTTCTGCAACCTATAGAGTGCATTGTTCCTGTAACTACTGCAGCTGCTTTTTGGTTTGAGGCTCTAGAGGAGGCTCTTAAGGTTGAGACCCCATTAGATGATATTTTGGATAGAATTAAGGCTCTCAAGCTAGCTAATTCTTTTATTACAGATGCTGCTTTTCAAATGGCTAAATTAGCGGCAAAGAATGCAGGTTTGCCATTTTAGCGCGTCGAGTGTTATGGCTTAAGTCCTGGTCTGCTGATGTGTCCTCAAAATCTAAGCTGATCAAAGGTAAGACCCTATTCGGGCCTTAACTGAAGGAGATCATTTCAGAAATTACTGGAGGTAAATAAAATAAGGGCCAAACAAAATAATTTTCGTTCCTTTCGTAACTTTAAAGGTGGACCCTCTACTTCCTCCTCTGCCACAAAGCAGGAGGGGAATTTTGCTCAATCCAAGTCAGTCTGGAGACCTAACCAGACCTGGAATAAAGGTAAACAGGCCAAGAAGCCCGCTGCTGCTACCAAGACAGCATGAAGGGGCAGCCCCTGATCCGGGACCAGATCTAGTAGGGGCAGACTTTCTCTCTTCGCTCAGGCTTGGGCAAGAGACGTTTAGGATTTCTGTGCATTAGAAATCGTGACCCAGGGGTATCATCTAGAATTCAAAGATTCTCTCCCAAGGGGGAGATTTCATCTTTCACGTTTGTCTGTAAACCAGACAAAAAGAGAGGCGTTCTTACGCTGTGTAAAAGACCTATATACCATGGGTGTAATCTGCCCATTTCCAAAGGTAGAACAGGGGCAGGTGTTTTACTCCAATCTGTTCATGTTTCCCATAAAAGAGGGGACCTTCAGACCGATTTTAGATCTCTAAACTCTAAACAAATTTCTCATAGTCCCATCCTTCAAGATGGAGACCATTCAGACAATTTTACCAATGATCCAGGAGTGTCATTATATGACCACCGTGGATTTAAAGGATGCGTATCTTCACATTCCTATCCACAAAGATCATCACCAGTTCCTCAGGTTCGCCTTCCTGGACAAACATTACCAGTTTGTGGCCCTTCCTTTCGGGTTGGCCACAGCTCCCTGAATTTTCACAAAGGTGATAGGGTCCCTTCTGACGGTTCTAAGGCCGCGGGGCATAGCAGTGGCGCCCTATCTGGACTATATTTTGATTCAGACGTCAACTTACCATCTAGCCAAATCTCACACGGACATCGTGTTGGCTTTTCTAAGATCTCACTGGTGGAAAGTGAACATAAAAAAGAGTTAACTTGTTCCTCTAACAAGAGTTCCGCTCCTAGGAACTCTGATAGACTCGGTAGACATGAAAAATTTTCTGACGGAGGTCAGAAAATCAAAGATCTTAACCACTTGCCGAGCTCTTCATTCCATTCCTCGGCCGTCAGTGGCTCAGTGTATGGAGGTAATCGGACTAATGGTAGCGGCAATGGACATAGTTCCATTTGCTCGCTTGCATCTCAGACCACTGCAACTGTGCATGCTCAGACAGTGGAATGGGGATTATGCAAATTTATCTCCTCAGATAAATCTGGATCAAGAGACCAGAGACTCTCTTCTTTGGTGGTTGTCACAGGATCATCTGTCCCAGGGAATGCGTTTCCGCAGGCCAGCATGGGTCATAGTGACGACGGACGCCAGCCTCTTGGGCTGGGGTGCAGTCTGGAATTCCCTGAAGGCTCAGGGTGTGTGGACTCAGGAGGAGGCACTACTTCCAATAAATATTCTAGAACTGAGAGCGATATTCAACGCGCTTCAGGCGTGGCCTCAGTTGGCTTTGGCCAAATTCATAAGATTCCAGTCAGACAATATCACGACTGTAGCATATATCAATCATCAAGGTGTAACAGAGTTCTCTAGCGATGATAGAGGTTTCCAAAATAATTCGATGGGCAGAGACTCACTCTTGCCATCTATCAGCAATCTATATCCCAGGAGTGGAGAACTGGGAAGCGGATTTTCTGAGTCGTCAGACTTTTCGTCCGGGGGAGTGGGAGCTCCATCCGGAGGTGTTTGCACAATTGATTCATCAATGGGGCACACCAGAATTGGATCTGATGGCATCTCGTCAGAATGCCAAACTTCCTTGTTACGGGTCCAGATCAAGGGATCCCCAAGCAGTACTGATAGATGCTCTAGCAGTACCGTGGTCGTTTAACCTGGCTTATGTGTTTCCTCTCCTTCCTCGTCTGATTGCCAGAATCAAACAGGAGAGGGTTTCGGTAATTTTGATGGCGCCTGCGTGGCCACGCAGGACTTGGTATGCAGATCTTGTGGAAATGTCATCTCTGCCACCATGGAAACTGCCACTGAGACAGGACCTTCTCATTCAGGGTCCGTTCCAACATCCAAATCTAGTTTCTCTGTGGCTTACTGCCTGGAGATTGAACGCTTGATTTTATCTAAGCGGGGATTCTCTGAGTCGGTCATTGATACCTTAATTCAGGCGCGAAAGCCTGTCACTAGGAAGATTTATCATAAGATATGGCGTAAATATCTTTATTGGTGTGAATCCAAAGGCTACTCGTGGAGTAAGATCAGGATTCCTAGGATTTTGTCCTTTCTCCAAGAAGGATTGGAGAAGGGGTTATCAGCTAGTTCCTTAAAGGGACAGATTTCTGCTTTGTCAATCTTACTGCACAAGCATCTGGCAGATGTCCCAGACTTTCAGTCGTTTTTGTCAGGCTTTGGTTAGAATTCAGCCTGTGTTTAAACCTGTTGCTCCACCATGGAGCTTGAATTTGGTTCTAAATGTTCTTCAAGGGGTTCCATTTGAACCCATGCATTCCATAGATATTAAACTTCTATCTTGGAAAGTTCTGTTTCTCCAACATAGGTGTGTCCGGTCCACGGCGTCATCCTTACTTGTGGGATATTCTCTTCCCCAACAGGAAATGGCAAAGAGCCCAGCAAAGCTGGTCACATGATCCCTCCTAGGCTCCGCCTACCCCAGTCATTCTCTTTGCCGTTGTACAGGCAACATCTCCACGGAGATGGCTTAGAGTTTTTTAGTGTTTAACTGTAGTTTTTATTATTCAATCAAGAGTTTATTTTAAAATAGTGCTGGTATGTACTATTTACTCAGAAACAGAAAAGAGATGAAGATTTCTGTTTGTATGAGGAAAATGATTTTAGCAACCGTTACTAAAATCCATGGCTGTTCCACACAGGACTGTTGAGAGGAATTAACTTCAGTTGGGGGAACAGTGAGCAGTCTCTTGCTGCTTGAGGTATGACACATTCTAACAAGACGATGTAATGCTGGAAGCTGTCATTTTCCCTATGGGATCCGGTAAGCCATGTTTATTAAGATAGTAAATAAGGGCTTCACAAGGGCTTATTAAGACTGTAGTCTTTTTCTGGGCTAAATCGATTCATTATTAACACATATTTAGCCTTGAGGAATCATTTAATCTGGGTATTTTGATAAGATTATATCGGCAGGCACTGTTTTAGACACCTTATTCTTAGGGGCTTTCCCAAATCATAGGCAGAGCCTCATTTTCGCGCCGGTGTTGCGCACTTGTTTTTGAGAGGCATGACATGCAGTCGCATGTGTGAGGAGCTCTGATACATAGAAAAGACTTTCTGAAGGCGTCATTTGGTATCGTATTCCCCTTTGGGCTTGGTTGGGTCTCAGCAAAGCAGATACCAGGGACTGTAAAGGGGTTAAAGTTAAAAACGGCTCCGGTTCCGTTCTTTTAAGGGTTAAAGCTTCCAAATTTGGTGTGCAATACTTTTACGGCTTTAAGACACTGTGGTGACATTTTGGTGAATTTTGAACAATTCCTTCATATTTTTTCGCAATTGCAGTAATAAAGTGTGTTCAGTTTAAAATTTAAAGTGACAGTAACGGTTTTATTTTAAAACGTTTTTTGTACTTTGTTATCAAGTTTATGCCTGTTTAACATGTCTGAACTACCAGATAGACTGTGTTCTGAATGTGGGGAAGCCAGAGTTCCTTCTCATTTAAATAAATGTGATTTATGTGACAATGACAATGATGCCCAAGATGATTCCTCAAGTGAGGGGAGTAAGCATGGTACTGCATCATTCCCTCCTTCGTCTACACGAGTCTTGCCCACTCAGGAGGCCCCTAGTACATCTAGCGCGCCAATACTCCTTACTATGCAACAATTAACGGCTGTAATGGATAATTCTGTCAAAAACATTTTAGCCAAAATGCACACTTATCAGCGTAAGCGCGACTGCTCTGTTTTAGATACTGAAGAGCATGACGACGCTGATAATAATGGTTCTGAAGGGCCCCTAAACCAGTCTGATGGGGCCAGGGAGGTTTTGTCTGAGGGAGAAATTACTGATTCAGGGAACATTTCTCAACAAGCTGAACCTGATGTGATTACGTTTAAATTTAAGTTGGAACATCTCCGCATTCTGCTTAAGGAGGTATTATCCACTCTGGATGATTGTGACAAGTTGGTCATCCCAGAGAAACTATGTAAAATGGACAAGTTCCTAGAGGTCCCGGGGCTCCCAGAAGCTTTTCCTATACCCAAGCGGGTGGCGGACATTGTAAATAAAGAATGGGAAAGGCCCGGTATTCCTTTCGTCCCTCCCCCCATATTTAAAAAATTGTTTCCTATGGTCGACCCCAGAAAGGACTTATGGCAGACAGTCCCCAAGGTCGAGGGAGCGGTTTCCACTTTAAACAAACGCACCACTATACCCATAGAAGATAGTTGTGCTTTCAAAGATCCTATGGATAAAAAATTAGAAGGTTTACTTAAAAAGATGTTTGTTCAGCAGGGTTACCTTCTTCAACCAATTTCATGCATTGTCCCTGTCGCTACAGCCGCGTGTTTCTGGTTCGATGAGCTGGTAAAGGCGGTCGATAGTGATTCTCCTCCTTATGAGGAGATTATGGACAGAATCAATGCTCTCAAATTGGCTAATTCTTTCACCCTAGACGCCACTTTGCAATTGGCTAGGTTAGCGGCTAAGAATTCTGGGTTTGCTATTGTGGCGCGCAGAGCGCTTTGGTTGAAATCTTGGTCAGCTGATGCGTCTTCCAAGAACAAGCTACTTAACATTCCTTTCAAGGGGAAAACGCTGTTTGGCCCTGACTTGAAAGAGATTATCTCTGATATCACTGGGGGTAAGGGCCACGCCCTTCCTCAGGATCGGCCTTTCAAGGCCAAAAATAAACCTAATTTCTTCTGTTATGTGTGATCAGTCCACGGGTCATCATTACTTCTGGGATATTATCTGCTCCCCTACAGGAAGTGCAAGAGGATTCACCCAGCAGAGTTGCTATATAGCTCCTCCCCTCTACGTCACCTCCAGTCATTCTCTTGCACCCAAAGACTAGATAGGAGGTGTGAGAGGACTATGGTGATTATACTTAGTTTTTATAACTTCAATCAAAAGTTTGTTATTTTACAATAGCACCGGAGCGTGTTATTACTTCTCTGGCAGAGTTTGAAGAAGAATCTACCAGAGTTTTTCTTATGATTTTAACCGGAGTAGTTAAGATCATATTGCTGTTTCTCGGCCATCTGAGGGAGGTAAAAGCTTCAGATCAGGGGACAGCGGGCAGTTGAATCTGCATTGAGGTATGTAGCAGTTTTTATTTTCTGAATGGAATTGATGAGAAAATCCTGCCATACCGTTATAATGACATGTATGTAAGTATTCTGGGGATGGTATTTCACCGGAATTACTCTGTAAAAGTACATTAAACCTTTTTATAGGTATTTAATTCATGTTAAACGTTTTTGCTGGAATGTAGAATCGTTTGCATTTCTGAGGTACTGAGTGAATAAATATTTGGGCATTATTTTTCCACTTGGCAGTTTGATTGTTTTGATTATGACAGTTTCGTTTCTCTCTCACTGCTGTGTGTGAGGGGGAGGGGCCGTTTTTGGCGCTCTTTGCTACGCATCAAAAATTTCCAGTCAGTTACTCTTGTATTTTCTGCATGATCCGGTTCAGCTCTAACAGAACTCAGGGGTCTTCAAACTTCTTTGAAGGGAGGTAGATTCTCTCAGCAGAGCTGTGAGACTTATGTAGTGACTGTGTTTTAAAACGTTGCTGTGATTTTTATGTTTAAAATTTAATTAGTGTTACTTTACTAATGGGAACAAACCTTTGCTAACAAGTTGTGTTGTTTTTTTTAAAGAGTGATGCTATAACTGTTTTTCAGTTCATTATTTCAACTGTCATTTAATCGTTTAGTGCTTCTTTGAGGCACAGTACGTTTTTGTTAAATAAGATTGTAACCAAGTTGCATGTTTATTGCTAGTGTGTTAAACATGTCTGATTCAGAGGAAGATACCTGTGTCATTTGTTCCAATGCCAAGGTGGAGCCCAATAGAAATTTATGTACTAACTGTATTGATGCTACTTTAAATAAAAGCCAATCTGTACAAATTGAACAAATTTCACCAAACAGCGAGGGGAGAGTTATGCCGTCTAACTCGCCTCACGTGTCAGTACCTGCGTCTCCCGCCCGGGAGGTGCGTGATATTATGGCGCCTAGTACATCTGGGCAGCCATTACAGATAACATTACAAGATATGGCTACTGTTATGACTGAAGTTTTGGCTAAGTTACCAGAACTAAGAGGCAAGCGTGATCACTCTGGGGTGAGAACAGAGTGCGCTGATAATTCTAGGGCCATGTCTGATACTGCGTCACAGCTTGCAGAGCATGAGGACGGAGAGCTTCATTCTGTAGGTGACTGTTCTGATCCAAGCAGATTGGATTCAGATATTTCAAATTTTAAATTTAAATTGGAAAACCTCCGTGTATTACTAGGGGAGGTCTTAGCGGCTCTTAACGATTGTAACACTGTTGCAATACCAGAGAAAATGTGTAGGTTGGATAAATACTTTGCGGTACCGGCGAGTACTGACGTTTTTCCTATACCTAAGAGATTAACTGAAATTGTTACCAAGGAGTGGGATAGACCCGGTGTGCCGTTCTCACCCCCTCCAATATTTAGAAAGATGTTTCCAATAGACGCCACCACACGGGACTTATGGCAAACGGTCCCTAAGGTGGAGGGAGCAGTTTCTACTTTAGCTAAGCGTACCACTATCCCGGTGGAGGATAGCTGTGCTTTTTCAGATCCTATGGATAAAAAATTAGAGGGTTACCTTAAGAAAATGTTTGTTCAACAAGGTTTTATATTGCAACCCCTTGCATGCATCGCGCCGATTACGGCTGCGGCAGCATTTTGGATTGAGTCTCTGGAAGAGAACCTTAGTTCCGCTACGCTGGACGACATTACGGACAGGCTTAGAGTCCTTAAACTAGCTAATTCATTCATTTCGGAGGCCGTAGTACATTTAACCAAACTTACGGCTAAGAATTCAGGATTCGCCATTCAGGCACGTAGGGCGCTGTGGTTAAAATCCTGGTCGGCTGATGTAACTTCTAAGTCCAAATTACTTAATATACCTTTCAAGGGGCAAACTTTATTTGGGCCCGGTTTGAAAGAAATTATCGCTGACATTACAGGAGGTAAGGGCCACGCTCTACCTCAAGACAAAGCCAAGGCTAAGGCTAGACAGTCTAATTTTCGTCCCTTTCGGAATTTCAAAGCAGGTGCAGCATCAACTTCCACTGCACCAAAACAGGAAGGAGCTGTTGCTCGTTACAGACAAGGCTGGAAACCTAACCAGTCCTGGAATAAGAGCAAGCAGGCCAGAAAACCTGCTGCTGCCCCTAAGACAGCATGAACCGAGGGCCCCCGATCCGGGACCGGATCTAGTGGGGGGCAGACTCTCTCTCTTCGCCCAGGCTTGGGCAAGAGATGTCCAGGATCCCTGGGCGCTAGAGATCATATCTCAGGGATACCTTCTAGACTTCAAATTATCTCCCCCAAGAGGGAGATTTCATCTGTCAAGGTTGTCAACAAACCAAATAAAGAAAGACGCGTTTCTACGCTGTGTACAAGATCTATTATTTATGGGGGTGATCCATCCGGTTCCGCGGTCGGAACAAGGACAAGGGTTTTACTCAAACCTGTTTGTGGTTCCCAAAAAAGAGGGAACTTTCAGGCCAATCTTGGATTTAAAGATCCTAAACAAATTCCTAAGAGTTCCATCGTTCAAAATGGAAACTATTCGGACAATTTTACCCATGATCCAAAAGGGTCAGTACATGACCACAGTGGATTTAAAGGATGCTTACCTTCACATACCGATTCACAAAGATCATTACCGGTATCTAAGGTTTGCCTTCTTAGACAGGCATTACCAGTTTGTAGCCCTTCCATTCGGATTGGCTACGGCTCCAAGAATCTTCACAAAGGTTCTGGGTGCCCTTCTAGCGGTTCTGAGACCGCGAGGAATTTCGGTAGCTCCGTACCTAGACGACATTCTGATACAAGCTTCAAGCTTTCAAACTGCCAAGTCTCATACAGAGTTAGTTCTGGCATTTCTAAGGTCGCATGGATGGAAAGTGAACGAAAAGAAGAGTTCTCTCTTGCCTCTCACAAGAGTTCCATTCTTGGGAACTCTTATAGATTCTGTAGAAATGAAGATTTATCTGACAGAAGACAGATTAACAAAGCTTCTAAATGCATGCCGTGTCCTTCATTCCATTCAACTCCCGTCAGTAGCTCAATGCATGGAGGTGATCGGCTTAATGGTAGCAGCAATGGACATAGTACCTTTTGCACGCCTACATCTCAGACCGCTGCAATTGTGCATGCTGAGTCAGTGGAATGGGGATTACTCAGATTTGTCCCCCACTCTGAATCTGGATCAAGAGACCAGAAACTCTCTTCTATGGTGGCTTTCTCGGCCACATCTGTCCAGGGGGATGCCGTTCAGCAGGCCGGACTGGACAATTGTAACAACAGACGCCAGCCTTCTAGGTTGGGGCGCTGTCTGGAATTCTCTGAAGGCTCAGGGACAATGGAGTCAGGAGGAAAGTCTCCTGCCAATAAACATTCTGGAATTGAGAGCAGTTCTCAATGCCCTTCTAGCTTGGCCCCAGTTAAAGACTCGGGGGTTCATCAGGTTTCAGTCGGACAACATCACGACTGTAGCTTACATCAACCATCAGGGAGGGACAAGAAGCTCCCTAGCGATGATAGAAGTATCAAAGATAATTCGCTGGGCAGAGTCTCACTCTTGCCACCTATCAGCAATCCACATCCCGGGAGTGGAGAACTGGGAGGCGGATTTCTTGAGTCGCCAGACTCTTCATCCGGGGGAGTGGGAACTTCATCCGGAGGTCTTTGCCCAAATACTTCGACGTTGGGGCAAACCAGAGATAGATCTCATGGCGTCTCGCCAGAACGCCAAACTTCCTCGCTACGGATCCAGATCCAGGGATCCGGGAGCGGTTCTGATAGATGCTTTGACAGCACCTTGGAACTTCAGGATGGCTTATGTGTTTCCACCCTTCCCGCTGCTTCCTCGATTGATTGCCAAAATCAAACAGGAGAGAGCATCAGTGATTCTAATAGCGCCTGCATGGCCGCGCAGGACTTGGTATGCAGATCTAGTGGACATGTCATCCTGTCCGCCTTGGTCTCTACCTCTAAGACAGGACCTTCTGATTCAGGGTCCATTCAAACATCAAAGTCTAACTTCTCTGAAGCTGACTGCTTGGAAATTGAACGCTTGATTTTATCAAAACGTGGTTTTTCTGAGTCGGTTATTGATACCCTGATACAGGCTAGGAAGCCTGTTACCAGAAAGATTTACCATAAAATATGGCGTAAATACCTATACTGGTGTGAATCCAAAGATTACTCCTGGAGTAAGGTTAGGATTCCTAGGATATTGTCTTTTCTACAAGAAGGTTTAGAAAAGGGTTTATCGGCTAGCTCATTAAGGGGACAGATCTCAGCTCTGTCCATCTTGTTGCACAGGCGTCTGTCAGAAAATTCAGACATCCAGGCTTTTTGTCAGGCTTTAGCTAGGATCAAGCCTGTGTTTAAAACTGTTGCTCCGCCATGGAGTTTAAACTTAGTTCTTAACGTTTTACAGGGTGTTCCGTTTGAACCCCTTCATTCCATTGATATAAAATTGTTATCTTGGAAAGTTCTATTTTTAATGGCTATTTCCTCGGCTCGAAGAGTCTCTGAGTTATCAGCCCTACATTGTGATTCTCCATATCTGATCTTTCACTCAGACAAGGTAGTTCTGCGTACTAAACCTGGGTTCTTACCTAAGGTTGTCTCTAACAGGAATATCAATCAAGAGATTGTTGTTCCATCCTTGTGTCCAAATCCTTCTTCAAAGAAGGAACGTATTCTACACAATCTGGATGTAGTTCGTGCCCTCAAGTTCTACTTGCAGGCAACTAAAGATTTTCGCCAAACTTCTTCCCTGTTTGTCGTTTATTCTGGACAGAGGAGAGGTCAAAAAGCTTCTGCTACCTCTCTCTCTTTTTGGCTTCGTAGCATAATACGTTTAGCCTATGAGACTGCTGGACAGCAGCCTCCTGAAAGAATTACAGCTCATTCCACTAGAGCTGTGGCTTCCACTTGGGCCTTTAAGAATGAGGCCTCTGTTGAACAGATTTGCAAGGCTGCAACTTGGTCTTCGCTTCATACTTTTTCCAAATTTTACAAATTTGACACTTTTGCTTCTTCGGAGGCTATTTTTGGGAGAAAGGTTCTTCAGGCAGTGGTTCCTTCTGTATAATGAGCCTGCCTATCCCTCCCGTCATCTGTGTACTTTTGCTTTGGTATTGGTATCCCAGAAGTAATGATGACCCGTGGACTGATCACACATAACAGAAGAAAACATAATTTATGCTTACCTGATAAATTCCTTTCTTCTGTTGTGTGATCAGTCCACGGCCCGCCCTGTTTTTTTAAGGCAGGTAAATATTTTTTAAATTATAATTCAGTCACCACTACACCCTTGGCTTCTCCTTTCTCGTTGGTCTTTGGTCGAATGACTGGAGGTGACGTAGAGGGGAGGAGCTATATAGCAACTCTGCTGGGTGAATCCTCTTGCACTTCCTGTAGGGGAGCAGATAATATCCCAGAAGTAATGATGACCCGTGGACTGATCACACAACAGAAGAAAGGAATTTATCAGGTAAGCATAAATTATGTTTTTCGTCCCTTTCGTAGAAACGGACCAGCCCAAAGTGCTACGTCCTCTAAGCAAGAGGGTAATACTTCTCAAGCCAAGCCAGCTTGGAGACCAATGCAAGGCTGGAACAAGGGAAAGCAGGCCAAGAAACCTGCCACTGCTACCAAGACAGCATGAAATGTTGGCCCCCGATCCGGGACCGGATCTGGTGGGGGGCAGACTCTCTCTCTTCGCTCAGGCTTGGGCAAGAGATGTTCTGGATCCTTGGGCGCTAGAAATAGTCTCCCAAGGTTATCTTCTGGAATTCAAGGGGCTTCCCCCAAGGGGGAGGTTCCACAGGTCTCAGTTGTCTTCAGACCACATAAAAAGACAGGCATTCTTACGTTGTGTAGAAGACCTGTTAAAAATGGGAGTGATTCATCCTGTTCCATTAGGAGAACAAGGGATGGGGTTCTACTCCAATCTGTTCATAGTTCCCAAAAAAGAGGGAACGTTCAGACCAATCTTAGATCTCAAGATCTTAAACAAGTTTCTCAAGGTTCCATCGTTCAAAATGGAGACCATTCGAACAATTCTTCCTTCCATCCAGGAAGGTCAATTCATGACCACGGTGGATTTAACGGATGCGTATCTACATATTCCTATCCACAAGGAACATCATCGGTTCCTAAGGTTCGCATTCCTGGACAAGCATTACCAGTTCGTGGCGCTTCCTTTCGGATTAGCCACTGCTCCAAGGATTTTCACAAAGGTACTAGGGTCCCTTCTAGCTGTGCTAAGACCAAGGGGCATTGCTGTAGTACCTTACTTGGACGACATTCTGATTCAAGCGTCGTCCCTTCCTCAAGTAAAGGCTCACACGGACATCGTCCTGGCCTTTCTCAGATCTCACGGATGGAAAGTGAACGTGGAAAAGAGTTCTCTATCTCCGTCAACAAGGGTTCCCTTCTTGGGAACAATAATAGACTCCTTAGAAATGAGGATTTTTCTGACAGAGGCCAGAAAAACAAAACTTCTAGACTCTTGTCGGATACTTCATTCCGTTCCTCTTCCTTCCATAGCGCAGTGCATGGAAGTGATAGGTTTGATGGTAGCGGCAATGGACATAGTTCCTTTTGCGCGCATTCATCTAAGACCATTACAACTGTGCATGCTCAGTCAGTGGAATGGGGACTATACAAACTTGTCTCCGAGGATACAAGTAAATCAGAGGACCAGAGACTCACTCCGTTGGTGGCTGTCCCTGGACAACCTGTCACAAGGGATGACCTTCCGCAGACCAGAGTGGGTCATTGTCACGACTGACGCCAGTCTGATGGGCTGGGGCGCGGTCTGGGGATCCCTGAAAGCTCAGGGTCTTTGGTCTCGGGAAGAATCTCTTCTACCGATAAATATTCTGGAACTGAGAGCGATATTCAATGCTCTCAAGGCTTGGCCTCAGCTAGCGAGGGCCAAGTTCATACGGTTTCAATCAGACAACATGACAACTGTTGCGTACATCAACCATCAGGGGGGAACAAGGAGTTCCCTGGCGATGGAAGAAGTGACCAAAATCATTCTATGGGCGGAGTCTCACTCCTGCCACCTGTCTGCTATCCACATCCCAGGAGTGGAAAATTGGGAAGCGGATTTTCTGAGTCGTCAGACATTGCATCCGGGGGAGTGGGAACTCCATCCGGAAATCTTTGCCCAAGTCACTCAACTGTGGGGCATTCCAGACATGGATCTGATGGCCTCTCGTCAGAACTTCAAAGTTCCTTGCTACGGGTACAGATCCAGGGATCCCAAGGCGGCTCTAGTGGATGCACTAGTAGCACCTTGGACCTTCAAACTAGCTTATGTATTCCCGCCGTTTCCTCTCATCCCCAGGCTGGTAGCCAGGATCAATCAGGAAAGGGCGTCGGTGATCTTGATAGCTCCTGCGTGGCCACGCAGGACTTGGTATGCAGATCTGGTGAATATGTCATCGGCTCCACCATGGAAGCTACCTTTGAGACGAGACCTTCTTGTTCAAGGTCCGTTCGAACATCCGAATCTGGTCTCACTCCAGCTGACTGCTTGGAGATTGAACGCTTGATCTTATCGAAGCGAGGGTTCTCAGATTCTGTTATCGATACTCTTGTTCAGGCCAGAAAGCCTGTAACTAGAAAGATTTACCACAAAATTTGGAAAAAAATATATCTGTTGGTGTGAATCTAAAGGATTCCCTTGGGACAAGGTTAAGATTCCTAAGATTCTATCCTTCCTTCAAGAAGGATTGGAAAAAGGATTATCTGCAAGTTCCCTGAAGGGACAGATTTCTGCCTTGTCTGTGTTACTTCACAAAAGGCTGGCAGCTGTGCCAGATGTTCAAGCCTTTGTTCAGGCTCTGGTTAGAATCAAGCCTGTTTACAAACCTTTGACTCCTCCTTGGAGTCTCAACTTAGTTCTTTCAGTTCTTCAGGGGGTTCCGTTTGAACCCTTACATTCCGTTGATATTAAGTTATTATCTTGGAAAGTTTTGTTTTTGGTTGCAATTTCTTCTGCTAGAAGAGTTTCAGAATTATCTGCTCTGCAGTGTTCTCCTCCTTATCTGGTGTTCCATGCAGATAAGGTGGTTTTACGTACTAAACCTGGTTTTCTTCCAAAAGTTGTTTCTAACAAAAACATTAACCAGGAGATTATCGTACCTTCTCTGTGTCCGAAACCAGTTTCGAAGAAGGAACGTTTGTTGCACAATTTGGATGTTGTTCGCGCTCTAAAATTCTATTTAGATGCTACAAAGGATTTTAGACAAACATCTTCCTTGTTTGTTGTTTATTCCGGTAAAAGGAGAGGTCAAAAGGCAACTTCTACCTCTCTCTCTTTTTGGATTAAAAGCATCATCAGATTGGCTTACGAGACTGCCGGACGGCAGCCTCCCGAAAGAATCACAGCTCATTCCACTAGGGCTGTGGCTTCCACATGGGCCTTCAAGAACGAGGCTTCTGTTGATCAGATATGTAGGGCAGCGACTTGGTCTTCACTGCACACTTTTACCAAATTTTACAAGTTTGATACTTTTGCTTCTTCTGAGGCTATTTTTGGGAGAAAGGTTTTGCAAGCCGTGGTGCCTTCCATTTAGGTGACCTGATTTGCTCCCTCCCATCATCCGTGTCCTAAAGCTTTGGTATTGGTTCCCACAAGTAAGGATGACGCCGTGGACCGGACACACCTATGTTGGAGAAAACAGAATTTATGTTTACCTGATAAATTACTTTCTCCAACGGTGTGTCCGGTCCACGGCCCGCCCTGGTTTTTTAATCAGGTCTGATAATTTATTTTCTTTAACTACAGTCACCACGGTATCATATGGTTTCTCCTATGCAAATATTCCTCCTTAACGTCGGTCGAATGACTGGGGTAGGCGGAGCCTAGGAGGGATCATGTGACCAGCTTTGCTGGGCTCTTTGCCATTTCCTGTTGGGGAAGAGAATATCCCACAAGTAAGGATGACGCCGTGGACCGGACACACCGTTGGAGAAAGTAATTTATCAGGTAAACATAAATTCTGTTTTTTAGTTGCTATCTCTTCTGCTTGAAGAGTTTCTGAGCTATCTGCGTTACAATGCGACTCGCCTTATCTTATATTCCATTCTGATAAGGTGGTTTTGCGTACTAAACCTGGATTTCTTCCTAAGGTTGTTTCAAATAAGAATATTAATCAGGAAATTGTTGATCCTTCTGTGTCCTAACCCTTCTAAGAAGGAGCGTCTGTTACATAACTTGGACGTGGTTCGTGCTTTGAAGTTTTACTTGCAAGCGACCAAGGATTTCCGTCAAACATCTTCTCTGCTGTCTATTCTGGAAAGCGTAGAGGTCAAAAAGCTACGGCTACCTCTTTTTTTGGCTGAAAAGCATCATCCGTTTGGCATACGAGACTGCTGGACAGCAGCCTCCTGAAAAAATTACAGCTCATTCTACTAGAGCGGTGGCTTCCACATGGGCTTTTAAAAACGATGCTTCTGTTGAACAGATTTGTAAGGCTGCGACTTGGTCTTCCCTTCATACCTTTTCCATATTTTACAAATTTGATACTGTAGCTTATTCGGAGGTTTTTTTTTGGTGAGAAAAGTTCTTCAAGCAGTGGTGCCTTCTGTTTAGGTATCTGTCTTGTCCCTCCCGTTCATCAGTGTCCTGTAGCTTTGGTATTGTATCCCACAAGTAAAGGATGAATCCGTGGACTCGTCGTATCTTATAGAAGAAAAGGAAATTTATGCTTACCTGATTTTCTTCTATGATACGACAAGTCCACGACCCACCCTGTCAATTTAAGACAGATTATATTTTTTGGTTTAAAACTTCAGTCACCTCTGCACCTTTTAGTTTCTCCTTTTTCTTCCTATACCTTCGGTCGAATGACTAGAGGGGTGGAGTCAAGGGAGGAGCTATATAGACAGCTCTGCTGTGGTGCTCTTTGCCACTTCCTGTTAGCAGGAGGATAATATCCCACAAGTAAAGGATGAATCCGTGGACTTGTCGTATCATAGAAGAAATCAATTTATCAGGTAAGCATAAATCTCCTTTTTTTTTTATCAGAATTTAGATGAGTATCTCATCTATTTTTTTTTTTTTTTTTTTTTAACTTTAATAAATCTCCCACGTTTAGATTAAAGAGTGTGCAGATAAAGCAGAACTTGCCTATGGCAAGAAGGGAGGAGCTTCTGGAGATAAGAAGGAAATCAAAGCACCTACTGCTGCCCCAGGAAAACCCACATCTGGTGAGAAGGATGTTAAAGATATTGCTAAACCTGGAGCACCGCCTAAAAAGGTCCCCGCTGTCAAAGTACGTTTGATATTTGCTCTAAAGTACTCTTCAAATAAGCTATTCTAGATCTCTGCTTTAAAACTCACTTATTTTAAAAAACTTTTTAGGCTGGTGGCCCTGTAAAGAAAGCTAAAGCCCCTGCGTCTACAGGAGCAGCAAAGGGAAAGAAAGGAGCCATGGAAACAAAAGAAATTATCGAGCAGGAACTCTCTGTAAGTACATACTGAAAAGATCCAGGCTTTAAATAATGATTGGTGCTGCCATTATGCAACGTAGGTTATTCTGCAGGTATCTGAAGGAGAGTTACTGCATATGTGCAAATAGGTCAGTACTAGTGTGGTGAAAGATTTAAACATGGCGGCACCCAGGACTAGGAGGGGAGAATAACCTCAATACTATGATTATAAAATGTGTTTAATGTCCCTTTTATTTTGGTCTTATGACATTTTTATACTTTAGGCATTTCTAGTGCCTTGTCTGCACAGTTTGTGGGTAGTTACATTTTTGGGTGTGTTGTAGCCAGAGGCCTGTGAAGAGAAAGCAGCAGCTGTTCTCCCAGCACCCTGCATGCAGCACCTGGATAGCAGTAACTGGAAGGAGAGACTTGCTAGCATGGAGGAATTCCAGAAGGTAAGAAACTCTTTATAAATGCAAGCGTGTGCTTAAATGCTTGTACTGCTTATTATATCAAGTTTTTTTGTTTCAGTCTGTTGAAGTAATGGAGAGGAATGACATCCCCTGCCAAGCACTAGTCAAAATGCTGGCTAAGAAACCTGGCTTTAAGGAAACAAACTTTCAGGTGAGTTGCAGAGTGCGGGTCAGGTTATTTAAACAGATTCCGTGTTCCCTTATAGAGGATTTTTTCAGACAGGTGGCATTCTGAAGTAGTCGGGTGGAGGCAATAAAATAATTTCTTATTTTATAAGAGAAAAATGTTATTATATTGTACTTGGTGATGGTAAACTTTCCACATTTTTATATTCAGGTCCTGAATGTTAGTGATATTTTAGAAGGACTTTAATTGATCACTTCTAATGAAGATGCGCTGTAACTTACGTTCTTTCTAATGACACGGTGAGTCCACGGATCATCTAATTACTATTGGGAATATCACTCCTGCCCAGCAGGAGGCGGCAAAGAGCACCACAGCAAAGCTGTTAAATATCACCTCAATTCCCTCCAACCCCAGTCATTCTCTTTGCCTACGTTAGAGCAAGGAAGTGGTAAAGTTTAGGTGTTGGAAAGAAGATTCTTCAAGCAAGATTTCATTATTTTTCAGCAGTGCAAGATTGTTCTGCTTTGTCCTAGGGTGTAGCCGTAGTCCATATCAGTCTCTTCAGTAGAGCAGTGGTGGCTTTCAAGCAATGGGAACTTGTGGGGTACAATTATCACTGCGCCTCCCTTTAAAAACATGGTTGAAGGATCAATTTACAAAAGTTTCTTGATTCCTCAGACAAGGGTCACCTTTTTAGGTTTCCAGATAGATTCAGTGTCCATGACTCCTTTCTCTGACAGACAAGAGACGAATGAAGTTTAGTTTTAGCTTGTCTAAACCTTCAGTCTCTATCATTCCCTTCAGTGGCTATGTGCATGGAAGTTTTAGGTCTCATGACTGCAGCATCGGACTCGATCCCCTTTGATCGTTTTCATATGAGACCTCTACAGCTTTGCATGTTGCACCAATGGTGCAAGTATTATACTTGGATATCACAATTGATATACTTAAATCCCAAAATTCAACTCTCTGACACGGTGGTTAGACCATCACCTTATTGTTCAAGGGACCTCATTTGTTTGTCCTACCCAGACTGTGATCACAACAGATGCAAGTCTTACAGGTTGGGGAGCTGTTTGGGGGTCTCTGACAGCACAAGGGGTTTGGAAACCTCAAGAGGCAAGGTTACCAATTAATATTTTAGAACTCTGTGCTATTTTCAGGGCTCTTCAGGCGTGGTCTCTTTTGAAGAGGGAACTTTCTTTTTTAAACAGTAGCACAACAGTAGCATATGTCAATCATCAAGGAGGAACCTGCAGTCCTTCCGCAATGAAGAGTATCTCGGATACTTTCTTGGGTGTAATCCAACTCCTGTCTAATTTCTGCAATTCATATCCCAGGTGTAGACAATTGGGAAGCGTATTATCTCAGCCGTCAGACTTGGCATCCCGGGGGTGTGGTCTCCATCCAGATGTGTTCATCTTGTACAGATGTGTGGGGCCTTCCAGAATTAGGTCTGATGGCCTCTCGTCTAAACAAGAAGCTTCCCAGATACCTGTCCAGGGATCCTCAGGCGGAGATGGTGGATACCTTAACAGTTCCTTGGTTTTATCAACCAGCTTATATTTTTCTGGTTCTTCTTCCAAGGGTGATCTCCAAGATCATAATTGAACAATCTCATGTGTTTATGATAGCACCAGCATGGCCTCACAGGTTTTGGCATGTGGATCTTGTTTGGATGTCCAGTTGCCAGCCTTGGTCACTTCCTTTAAGGCCAGATCTTCTGTCTCAAGGGCCGTTTTTCCATCAGGATCTCAAATCTGATTTGAAGGCATGGAAATTGAACGCTTAGTACTTAGTCATAGAGGTTTCTCTGACTCAGTAATTAGCACTATGATATTGGCTCGTAAGTCTGTTTTAAGGAAATTTTATCATCTGGTTTGAAAAACCTATAAACTCATAATTATTCTTGGCATTCTTTCAGAATTCCTAGGATTTTAGTTTCTTTAGGATGGTTTGGATAAGGGGTTGTCTGCAAATACCTTGTAAGGACAAATTTCTGCTCTTTCTGTCTTATTTCATAGACAGATTGCTAAACTTCCTGATATTCACTGTTTTGTTCAGGCTTTGATTCATATCAAACATGTTATTAAATCTATTTCTCCTCCTTGGAGTCTCAATTTTGAAGATTTTACAGGCTCCTCCTTCTGAGCCTATTCATTCTCTGGATATTAAATTACTTTCTTGGAAAGTGTCATTTCTTTTGGCTATCTCTTCTGCTAGAAGAGTTTTTGAAATGTCTGCTTTCTTGTGAGTCATCTGATATTCCATCAAGAAAAAAGCTGTTTTGCGGACTTCTTTTTAAATGTTTGCATACGTTGTGAATTCTAACAACATTAATAAGGAAATTGTTGTTCCTCCTTTGTGTCCTAATCCTAAGAATACTCTTGAGATCTCTTCATTTTTTTGATGTGGTAAGAGCTTTGAAATACTATGTTGAAGCTACCAAGGATTTCAGAAAGACTTCTAGTCTATTAGTTATTTTCTCTGGTTCCAGGAAAGGTCAGAAAGCCTCTGCCTTTGTTTGGCATCTTGATTGAAACTTTTCACAAGGCTTTTTTGGAGACGGGACAGTCTCTGCCTCAGAATTACAGCTCATTCTACCAGTTCACTTGCTGCTACTTGGGCTTTTAAGGATGCAGCTTCAGTTGATCAGATTGGCAAAGCAGCAACTTGGTGGTCTTTGCATAAATTTACTAAATTTTACCATTTTGATGTATTTGCTTCTTCAGAAGCAGTCTTTGGTAGAAAGTTCTTCAGGCAGCTGTCTCAGTTTGATTCCTTTTGCCTATGATTTGAGTTTTTTTAAATTTAAAAAAACTTATTTATTTGGATTTAATTTTTTCAGAGGAAGTAACCGTTTTTATTTTAGCCCTCCCTTTCTAGTGACTTCTGTGGGCTTCCCATATGTCACTAGCTCATGGACTCTTGCCACTTAAAACATAATTTATGTAAGAACTTACCTGATAAATTCATTTCTTTCATAGTGGCAAGAGTCCATGAGACCCACCCTATTTTGTGTTTTTTTTTTTGTATACAGCACTTTATTTTTTCCAGATCCTCTTTTTGTATTCTTTTTACTCCTCCTTTTACACCTCACCTTCTTGGCGACACGTTAAACTTAAGTATGAGTGATGTGTATTTATAGGCATTTTGAGGTTTGGTAAACTTTGCCCCTCCTGGTAGGATTGTATATCCCATACGTCACTAGCTCATGGACACTTGCCACTATGAAAGAAATGAATTTATCAGGTAAGTTCTTACATAAATTATGTCTTGTTTTACAAGATGAGTCCACAGATTTCATCCTTATGGGATATCGCCTCCTGGTCAGCAGGAGGAGGCAAAGAGCACCACAGCAGAGCTGTATAGAAAGCTCCTCCCTTCCCTCCCACCCCAGTCATTCTCTTTGCCTGTGTTAGTGTAGGAAGAGGTAAAGTGAGGTGTTAGTTTAGATTCTTCAATCAAGATTTTACTGTTTTTTAAATGGTGCCAGTGAGTACTATTTTTCTCAGGGGAGAGCATCAGGTGTTTCAACAATGGGAACTGAGGAGATTCTACATTCTCTGTTAACTCCCCATGCTGGTGCTGCCCTGCTGATGGTCTTATCAGATATTACATAAGGCCCTGTCTGTCCCCACAGAACTACAGGAGGTGATGACAAGAGACCTCTTCTTCGTGTGGGACAGGTACACATTGTGATCAACACTGCTGTATGTACAGTCTTTTTTATTCTGGGGAAACAGTGTAGCTCAGAACAGACTGGACGTTACTTGCTACAACACAAAAGGGGGTAATCAACTTACAAGAGTGTTTAGTTGTTTAGCAATAAATTCCCCTTTTATATACTTATGTGTATTGCAGTGGGTTGGTGTATATATGACCCGGTTTTATTAAGACAGGACCGGTGACTCTTTATCTGAAGGCTGACGCTGGGGTCTGTTTGGGGAGTTATGACTCTGTGGCTGTATTATTCATTTTGGCACAGTTTTCTGAAGGGATACATTGGTTATTACAGTTGGGTCTACCCGACATTAATATTCCCACGCGGTTGTTTCTATGGGTTTTTTTCTTATACCGCCCATGAAGGGCGGGGCTTAAGTTCGCACGCTTAGTCGCGCATTTGTTTTTCCGGCTTCCGACAGTCACGGAGGTCTTAGGCAGCAGTTGTATTTGAAGCTCCTGTGTTTCCTATGTCCGCTTGGCCTTAGTTGATCAAAATCGCAAGCGGTCTTAGGCAGCATTTCTCGGAGGGTCTCCTTGTTGGTTGAGAGAAAGGTAGGCGCCACAGCAGAGCTGTGGCTTGGTGCAGGGGTTATTTTTAGTCATAGCAATAATAAGGGCTATTGTAACCTAGCGAATGTGAATAGGCTCTGTTATATCAACTTCCTATTCCAATTGTTGAACGCTTGCAGTAAAATTTATATCGTTTTACAATTTAAAGGCACAGCACTTTTTTTTTTTTTTTTTTTATTTCAATAGCTGTATACGACCTATATTGCACTTTGTTTTTCTTTTTAGCATGGCTGACCTACTGGAACATACTTGTTCTATGTGTTTAGCTGCCAATGTGGAACCCCCTCTTACATTTTGTCCCTCATCTACTGAGAGGGCTTTACAGTTTAAAGACCAGATTTTCTTTAACGATAACATATCTAAGGATGCTTCTTGATGAGACTCGGGGTATGCCGCAAATTTCTCCCCAAGCGTCACAGCCTTTAACACCCGCTCAGGCGCCATCAACTGCGTACGCCTCATTTACCTTACAGAATATGGGGGCAGTTATGTCATCCACTCTTACAGAAGTTTTGTCTAAGTTACCAGTGTTACAGGGCAAACGTGGTAGAAGAGAGGAACAGGTGGTCCAGACGACTTCTGACTCTCTGATGGCGATCTCCGACATACACTCCCAGGGCTCTGAAGTGGGAGGTAGGGAGAATCTCTCTGAAGGGGAATTGTCTGACTCTGGTAGTACATTGCCCCAGGCAGATTCGGACGTGATGTCCTTTAGATTTAAGCTTGAACACCTCCGTCTGTTGCGGGAGGCTTTGACTCTGGACGACTGTGACTCTATTGTGGTGCCACCAGAGAAATTGTGTAAGATGGACAAATACTTAGAGGTGCCTGCTTACTCTGATGTTTTTCCGGTTCCTAGGAGAATTTTCGGAAATTATTAAACAGGAATGGGAAAGACCGGGTATTCCGTTTTCACCTTCCCCCTACCTTTAAGAAAATGTACCCTATAGCTGACACTTTTCGGGATTCTTGTCAAACGGTCCCTAAGGTGGAAGGAGCTATATCTACCCTGGCTAAGCGTACGACTATCCATATTGAGGACAGTTGTGCTTTTAAAGACTCTATGGTTAAAAATTTGGAGGGTCTTCTAAAAAAGCTATTCATCAAGGGTTTCTATTACAACCGACGGCTTGCATTGTACCAGTCAAAACTGCGGCTGCCTTTTGGTTTGACGCCTTAGAGTCCCTTAAGACTGAGACTTCTTTAGAGGAAATAATGGATAGAATAAAGGCCCTTAAGCAGGCTAATTTTTTTTGTTACGGATGCCGCCTTCCAGATTGCCAAATTGGCGGCTAAGAATGCAGGTTTTTCCGTTTTAGCGCGCAGAGCCTTATGGTTAAAATCTTGGTCTGCGGATGTGTCCTCTAAATCTAAGCTTTTGGCTATTCCTTTCAAGGGAAAGACCCTATTCGGGCCTGACTTGAAAGAGATAATTTCTGACATTACGGGAGGCAAGGTTCACCTACTACCTCAGGATAAAACGTCTAAGCAGAGGGGTAGACAGAGTAATTTCTTCTACAAGATATGATGAGTCCACGGGTTTCATCCTTGTGGGATATTAACCTCCTGCTAACAGGAAGTGGCAAAAAGCACCACAGCAGAACTGTATATATAGCCCCTCCCTTCCATCCACCCCCAGTCATTCTCTTTGCCTGTGTTAGTAATAGGAAGAGGTAAAGTGAGGTGTTAGTTTAGATTCTTCAATCAAGAAGTTTTTTTATTTTAAAATAGTGCCAGAGTGCGCTATTTTCCTCAGGGGGAAATAGTCAGTCTATTGCTTCACAAGGAGAAGTGGAGACATTATTTTCTGCCCTGATGTTTATGATCTTAGCAAACATTATCTAAGATCCATAATGGTTTCCACAAAGTAGCTGAAGGTATGTGTGAGATAATCTTCAGTGTGGAGACCGGTGTCTTGCTACAAGCAACTTTGAGGTATGTGCAGTCTTTTGTTTTCTGAGGAGACTTGGTATACCAGAACAGGCTGACATTGTCCCCTATAGGGGGAATGGTAAGGAGTTTGCACTAACAAAAATATTTGTGTAGCTGAAATCCCTTTATTACTTTATTAAATTCATGGCCTGAAGTTATATAGAAGGGCTTATGTATGGGCTTGACGCTGGACTAAAGCGTTTTTTTGTGAATGCAGGGGTTTGGTCTGAATTAGGAGCGCATGTTTTTTACTTTTATTTTACGGCAGGCATGTTTGTTTGGACCCATGCGGGTCCTAGTCACAATTCAGTACGCCCACGGTGGGCGGGGCCTATTTTCACGCGCTCCGTTGCGCAGTCTTCATTGCCATCGCATAGCTAGGACAGAGGCTGGAAGCTTAAGCTTGCTGCACTCGATAAGTCCTATCTATATACCGGACATCTGAGTTCATTTCGGGGGCTGGTAGGCGCCACAGCAGAGCTGTGGCATGGTGGTGCAGGGGCTAATAAATTGTTTAAATAATTTGGTTAAATAATAAAATTTATATTCTGAGTGTTATACTGTGTTTGGGCTTATCCTGCAAGTGGATGCAATATTAAGGAGCGGTTTTTTTTGACGCATTAAGTTTTTTTAGGCTAAAAAGCGTTTTTGCAGGTTTCAGTAAAATAGTTCCGCTTTTAAAATTTAAAGGCGCAGTACAATTTTTTTAGTAATTTTTTCTCTTTTTTTTTTTTTTTTTTTTAGTATAATCAAGACTCAATATTTGGCAAGGTACGACTATCAGTACTGCTAGTCTGTTTAACATATCGGACAGTGAAGAGGAAACTTGTTCTATTTGTTTAGATGCCACTGTTGAACCCCCCCTGAATTTTTGTCCCTCGTGTACTGAGAGGGCTTTACAATGCAAAGCACAAATTTTATGTAAAGAAAATGTGTTTAAAGATGATTCTCAGGCTGAAGGGAATCAGGGTGTACCGCCAGTTTCTCCCCAAGCGTCACAACCTCTAACGCCCACCCAAGCGACGCCTGGTTCTTCAACCGCATCTAATTCATTTACTTTGCAGGATATGGCTGCAGTTATGTGAACTACCCTTACAGAGGTGTTATTTAAGTTGCCAGTGTTACAGGGTAAACACAGTAGAACAGAGGACAATGTGATTGCGGATCACTCTGTGTTGTTGGCTGTTTCCGATGTACCCTCTCAGGGATCTGAATTGGGGGTTAGGGAACTTCTATCTGAGGGGGAACTTTCCAAATCGGGAAGTGCGTGTGTTTAAGCTTGAACACCACCTTTTTATTTAGGGAGGTTTTAGCAACTCTGGATGACTGTGATCCTATTGTGGTACCACCAGAGAAGTTGTGTAAGATGGACAAATACTTAAAGGTACCTGCTTACACTGTTTTTCCGGTTCCTAAGAGAATTGCAGAAATTAAGAGGGAATGGGAAAGACCGGTTATCCCGTTCGCTCCCTCTCCTAATTTAATTTTTTTTTATCCTATTTCTGACACTGTTCGGGACTCCTGGCAAACACTCCCTAAGGTGGAAGGAGCTATATCTACCCTGGCTAAACGTACTACTATTCCTATTGAGGACAGCTGCGCTTTCATAAACCCTATGGATAAGAAATTGGAGGGTCTCCTAAAGAAAATGTTTATTCATCAGGGTTTCCTTTTGCAACCTACGGCATGCACTGTACCAGTTACAAATGCGGCGGCCTTTTGGTTTGAGGCCCTAGAAGACTCTCTTAAGACTGAGACTCCTTTAGAAGATATTTTAGATAGAATTAAGGCTCTCAAGCTGGCTAATTCTTTTATCACCGATGCCGCCTTTCAAATTGCTAAATTGGCGGCTAAGAATGCTGGATTTGCCATTTTGGCGCATAGAGCGCTATGGTTAGTCTTGGTCTGCTGATGTATCTTCTAAATCAAAGCTTTTGGCTATTCCTTTCAAGGGCAAGACCCTGTTCTGGCCTGACTTGAAGGAAATCATTTGATTACACTGGAGGGAAGGGTCATCTCCTACCTCAGGATAAGGCGGTTACATTGAGGGGTAAACAGAATAATTTTCGTTCCTTTCAGAATTTTAAAGGAGTACCCTCTTCTTCCTCTTCCTCCACAAAGCAGGAAGGGAATTTTGCTCAGGCCAAGTCCGTCTGGAGACCCAACCAAGCTTGGAACAAGGGTAAACAAAACAAGAAGCCTGTTGCTACTACCAAGTCGGCATGAAGGGGCAGCCCCCGATTCGCGACCGGATGTAGTAGGGGGCAGACTTTTTCTCTTTGCCCAGGCTTGGGAAAGATGTTCAGGACCCCTGGGCACTAGAAATTGTGACCCACGGGTATCAACTGGAATTCAAAGGTTGTCTCTCAAGAGGGAGGTGGCTTCTTTCACGATTGTCTGTAAACCAGATAAAGAGAGGCGTTCTTAAGCTGTGTAAGAGACCTCTCTACCATGGGAGTAATTTGTCCTGTCCCAAGACTAGAGCAGGGACAGGGTTTTACTCAAATCTTTTCGTGGTTCCCAGAAAAGAGGGAACGTTCAGACCCATTTTAGATCTCAAGAGTCTAAACAAGTTTCCCAGTGTTCCATCTTTCAAGATGGAGACCATTCGCTCAATTTTACCAATGATCCAGGAGGGTCAATATATGACTACCATGGACTTGAAGGATGCATACCTGCATATTCCTATCCACAAGGATCATCATCAGTATCTAAGGTTTGCTTTCCTGGACAAGCATTTTTCAGTTCATGGCTCTTCCCTTTGGGTTGGCCACAGCACCAAGAATCTTCACAAAGGTTCTAGGGTCCCTTTTGGTGGTTCTCAGACCGCGTGGAATAGCAGTGGCGCCTTATCTGGACGATATTCTGATTCAGGCGTCAACTTATCATCTAACAAAATCTCATACGGACACAGTGTTAGCATTTCTGAGATCTCACAAATGGAAGGTGAATCTAGGAAAAAGTTCACTAATTCCACATCTAAGAGTTCCCTTCCTGGGAACTCTAATAGATTCTATAGACATTAAGATTTTTCTGACGGAGGTCAGAAAGTCAAAGATTCTAAATACATGCCGAGCTCTTCAGTCCAATCCTCGGCCATCAGTGGCTCAGTGCATGGAGGCAATTGGATTGATGGTGGCGGCAATGGCATGCTCGGACAGTGGAATGGGGATTATGCAAATTTATCTCCTCGGATACGTCTGGACCAGGAGACCAGAGACTCTCTTCTTTGGTGGTTGTCGCCGGATCATCTGTCCCAATGGACGTGTTTCCGCAGACCCTCGTGGGTGATAGTGACGGATGCCAGTCTACTAGGCTGGGGTGCAGTCTGGCATTCCCTGAAGGCTCAGGGTGTATGGACTCAGGTGGAGTCTCTACTTCCAATCAATATTCTGGAACTGAGAGCAATATTCAATGTGCTTCAGGTGTGGCCTCAGTTGGCTTCGGCCAAATTCATCAAATTCCAGTCGGACAACATTACGACTGTAGCTTACATCAATCATCAGGGGGGAACGAGGCGTTCCCTAGCGATGACAGAAGTATCCAAGATAATTCGGTGGGCGGAGACTCACTCTTATCTATCAGCAATCTACATCCCAGGAGTGGACAACTGGAAAGCGGATTTTCTAAGCCGATAGGCTTTTAATCCGGGGGAGTGGGAACTCCATCCGGAGGTATTTGCCTCACTGATTCTCCGATGGGGCAAACCGGAATTGGATCTGATGGCGTCTCGACAGAATGCCAAGCTCCCAAGATACGGATCAAGGTCAAGGGATCCTCAGGCCGAACTGATAAATGCCTCGGCAGTGCCTTGGTCGTTCAACCTAGCTTATGTGTTTCCACTGTTTCCTCTCCTTTCCCGGGTGATTGCTCGGATCAAACAGGAGAGGGCTTCAGTAATTCTAATCGAGCCTGCGTGGCCGCGCAGGATTTGGTATGCAGATCTAGTGAACATGTCCTCTCTACCTCCGTGGAAAATTCCCGTGAGACAGGACCTTCTTATTCAAGGTCCTTTCCAACATCCAAATCTAATTTCTCTGCAGCTTACTGCTTGGAGATTGAACGCTTGATTTTATCTAAGCGGGGATTCTCTGATTCAGTCATAAATACTTTGATTCAGGCATGTAAGCCTGTCACTAGAAAGATCTATCGTAAGATATGGCGTCAATATCTTTTTTGGTGTGAATCCAAGGGCTATTCATGGAGTAAATATAATTTTGAAACGGGTATTGGCGCACCTCCAAACACATAAGACCACAAATTATTTCACATATTTAAACTTTTTTTTCCCTTTTTTTCCTTTATATTGCAAAAAATTGCCTTCATAATATTTCTTAAAATTTTGAATAAAGATGGGATCTTAGTCACACAATATGGCCATATTCTGCTCAGTCAGTCACCACTTACAAGGTGTCCCATAATAGACTGGTCCTACCTATATGAAATTAGCCAAACTAAGCTAAATAATGCAATATTTAATGTACCAAAATAGAATTTCCAATCTCTCATCCAGACTGCATGGGATGAGGCTTCCTGGCTACATATTATTCCACATATTTTAAACTTATTTCTTAATGCTGCAAAGAACTGCCTTCCCAATATTTCTTAATACTATACAATTAGCCAATACAATTCTAATATACCAAAGAGAAATTTCCAACATTACAATACTATACCTCTCACCCAGACTGCATGGGATGAGGCTTTCTGGCTTTATATACACACAGTTAAATTACATTGTTTGGAACACACCTGAACAGGGTGGAGTGCTTTAAACCAAAGGGCTTTGGTCAGTACCCTAGTGATAAATCAGTGAGAAATTTTGATTAAGCACATCTAATAAAAGCATATGTTTTTAAAATACACATATTGTGGGAGTGCTGCCAAAGTGACCAAAAAATAAATATAATTTTGAAACAGGTATTGGGGCACCTCCAAACACATAAGACCACAAATTATTTCACATATTTAAACTTTTTTTTCCTTTTATGGGACACCTTGTAAGGTGTGACTGGCTGAGCAGAATATGGCCATATTGTGTGACTAAGATCCCATCTTTATTAAAAAATTTGAGAAATATTATGAAGGCAATTTTTTGCAATATAAAGGAAAAAAAGGGAAAAAAAAGTTTAAATATGTGAAATAATTTGTGGTCTTATGTGTTTGGAGGTGCGCCAATACCTGTTTCAAAATTATATTTTTTTTTGGTCACTTTGGCAGCAATCCCACAATATATGTATTTTAAAAACATATGCTTTTATTAGATGTGCTTAATCAAAATTTCTCACTGATTTATCACTAGGGTACTGACCAGAGCCCTTTGGAACACACCTGAACAGGGTGGAGTGCTTTAAACCAAACAATGTAATTTAACTGTGTGTATATAAAGCCAGAAAGCCTCATCCCATGCAGTCTGGGTGAGAGGTATAGTATTGTAATGTTGGAAATTTCTCTTTGGTATATTAGAATTGTATTGGCTAATTGTATAGTATTAAGAAATATTGGGAAGGCAGTTCTTTGCAGCATTAAGAAATAAGTTTAAAATATGTGGAATAATATGTAGCCAGGAAGCCTCATCCCATGCAGTCTGGATGAGAGATTGGAAATTCTATTTTGGTACATTAAACATTGCATTATTTAGCTTAGTTTGGCTAATTTCATATAGGTAGGATCAGTCTTTTATGGGACACCTTGTAAGTGGTGACTGGCTGAGCAGAATATGGCCATATTGTGTGACTAAGATCCCATCTTTATTCAAAAATTTAAGAAATATTATGAAGGCAATTTTTTGCAATATAAAGGAAAAAAAGGAAAAAAAAGTTTAAATATGTGAAATAATTTGTGGTCTTATGTGTTTGGAGGTGCGCCAATACCTGTTTCAAAATTATATTTATTTTTTGGTCACTTTGGCAGCACTCCCACAATATGTGTATTTTAAAAACATATGCTTTTATTAGATGTGCTTAATCAAAATTTCTCACTACTCATGGAGTAAAGTTAGGATTCCCAGGATTCTGCCTTTTCTCCAAGAAGGATTGGAGAAGGGGTTATCAGCGAGTTCCTTAAAGGGACAGATTTCTGCTTTATCAATTTTGCTACATAAGCGTTTGGCAGATGTTCCAGACGTTCAGTCTTTTTGTCAGGCTCTCACCAGAATTAAGCCTGTGTTTAGACCAATTGCTCCACCCTGCAGTTTGAATTTAGTCCTTAGTGTTCTTCAAGGGGTTCCATGTGAACCCATGCATTCCATAGATATTAAGTTATTATCTTGGAAAGTTTTGTTTTTGGTTGCTATTTTTTCTGCTCGTAGAGTTTCTGAGCTTTCAGCGTTACAATGTGATTCGCCTTATCTTCCATTCTGATAAGTTGGTTTTACGTACTAAACCTGGTTTCCTTCCTAAGGTTGTTTCTAATAAGAATATTAATCAGGAAATTGTTGTTCCTTCATTGTGTCCTAGCCCTTCTTCTAAGAAGGAGCGTATGTTGCATAACATGGACGTGGTCCGTGCCCTGAAGTTTTACTTGCAGGCGACTAAGGAATTCCGTCAATCATCTTCATTATTCGTTGTTTTTTCTGGAAAGCGTAGGGGCCAGAAAGCTACGGCTACCTCTTTCTTTTTGGCTGAAGAGTATCATCCGTCTGGCATATGAGACTGCTGGACAGCAGCCTCCTGAAAGAATTACGTCTCATTCTACTAGGGCTGTGGCTTCCTCATGGGCATTTAAAAACTATGCTTTTGTTGAACAGATTTGCAAGTCTGCAACTTGGTCGTCTCTTCACACTTTTTCCAAATTTTCCAAATTTGATACTTTTGCTTCTTCTGAGGCTGTTTTTTGGAGAAAGGTTCTTCAAGCAGTGGTGCCTTCCGTTTAGGTTCCTGTCTTGTCCCTCCCTTTCATCCGTGTCCTATAGCTTTGGTATTGTATCCCACAAGTAAGGATGAAATCCGTGGACTCGTCATATCTTGTAAAAGAAAAGGAAATTTATGCTTACCTGAAAAATGTATTTCTTTTACGATATGACGAGTCCACGGCCCACCCTGTCGTCTTCTAAGACAGTTATTTATTTTTGTTAAACTTCAGTCACCTCTGCACCTTGGCTTTTCCTTTCTCTTCCTAACTTCGGTCGAATGACTGGAATGGGAAGGAAGGAGCTATATATACAGCTCTGCTGTGGTGCTCTTTGCCGCCTCCTGCTGAGCAGGAGGCGATATCCCATAAGTAAGGATGAAATCCGTGGACTCGTCATATCGTAAAAGAAAGAAATATTATCAGGTAAGCATAAATTTCCTTTTTAGAGAGCCTATGGATAAGAAGATGGAAACTTTTCTGAGGAAGATGTTTCAACAAACGGGGTTTTTATTTCAACCGGTGGCAGCTGTAGCCACGGTTGCTAGAGCAGCTACCTACTGGTGCGACACTCTGTCAGAGCTCATTGAGGTGGAGAATCCCCTCAAATATTCAGGAGAGAATTAAAGCTCTGAGAATTGCTAACTCCTGTGATGCGAATATGCAGATTTGCCTATATGCAAAGGCTTCTGGCTTTGCGGTCCTAGCCCGTCGGGCTCTCTGGTTGAAGTCTTGGTCTGCGGATATGACTTGTTAATCCAGACTTCATTCTCTTCCTATCAAGGGGAAGATTTTATTCGGTCCAGGGCTGGACGCAATTGTTTCTGTTTAACGGAGGGAAAGGTGCCTTCCTAACGCAGGCTAAGGATAGGCCTAAGGGACAGCAATTTTCTAATTTTCGTGACAAATTACAATGACGGCAATCCTCCAAGGGGTATATTTATGTAAGTGCGAGCGGACATGATACGATTTAGCGTATCATGTCCGCTGCACATTGATAAATGCCGACATCATATACGGTCGGCATTTATCATTGCAGTAGCAGTTATTGTGAACTGCTGGTGCAATGCTGCCTCCTGCAGATTCGCGGCCAATCGGCCGCTAGCAGGGGGTGTCAATCAACCTGATTGTATTATGGAGCAGCGGTCTTTAAACAAGGGTCATCAAGCTCCATACAGAGCTTGATAATTTGACTCTCAAGTCTGAGCAGCCCAAGAGTACTTGGAAGCCGGCTCAGTTCTGGAATAAGTCTAAACATACTAGAAGCCAATCAAGAACAAATCGGCATGAAGGGGCGGCCCCCAATCTGGGATCGGATCGAGTAAGGGGCAGACTGTCTCTTTTCAGTCGCTTGGTTCCAGGATGTACAGGATTCTTGGGTCCTGGTGGTTGTATCTCGGGTATAATGGATAGGATTCAGATCTCATCCGCCCAGGGGCAGATTCCAACTCTCCAGACTGTCTAGAAGACTAGAAAAAGAGGACTGCTGTTTTAGATTGCGTACGGGATTTCTCTCCTCTAGGAGTAATTGTCCCGGTACTATAGCAGAAAGAGGTTTTGGGTTTTATTCAACACTTTTCGTGGTTCCAAAAAAGAAGGGAACTTTTTGTCCAATTCTGGACTTGAAGTGTCTAAACAAGTTTGAGTGTTCCCTCTTTCAAGATAGACAATATGGTCCATCCTTCCTCTGGTTCAAGAAGGACAGTTTATGACCACCATAGACCTCAAGTATGTATACCCTCACGTTCCAATACACAGGGAACATTTTCAGTTTCTGAGGTTTGCCTTTCTGGATCAGCACCTCCAGTTCATAGCTCTTCCGTTTGGCCTTGCTACTGCTCCAAGGATATTTTCAAAGGTTCTGGGGGCTCTTCTAGCCGTTGCCAGAACACAAGGAATTGCAGTAGCGCCTTACCTGGATGATATCTTGGTACAGGCATGATCTTTTCATCTAGCAGAAGAACATTTGGTGTCCCTTCTCAGTCTTCTTTGATCACATGGATGGAAGATAAACTTGGAAAAGAGTTCTTACTCCAAGTACAAGGGTGAATTTCCTGGGGACAATAATAGACTCCATATCCATGAGAATATTTCACAGATCAGACGTTGCAAGCTGTCTACTTCATGTCTTGGCCTCCAGGCCTCCTTGAGACCCTCAGTGGCCCAGTGTATGGAGGTGATCGGACTCATTGCGTCCTGTATGGACATCATTCCCTTTGCCAGATTCCATCTCGGACAACTACAACTATGCATGCTCAGACAATGGAACGGCAACCATTCAGATCTGTCTCAGCAGATTGTGCTGGACAACCTGCCGAGACTCGCTCTCTTGGTGTCTGTCCAAATCATCTGTCCCAAGGCACATGCTTCTTTAGACCGTCCTTTGAGATTGTGACTACGGACACAAGCCTTTCCGGCTGGGAAGCCATTTGGGGTGCCAAGAAGGCACAAGGGCTGTGGACACAGGAGTCCTCCTCCCTTCTCCACAATATATTGGAACTCTGGGCATTCTTCAATACCTTGAAAGCTTGGCCCCTTCTGCGTTCGTCCCAGTTTATCAGATTCTAATCAGAGAATATAATCTTGGTCGCCTTCATTAAAGGGACAGTCTACACCAGAATTTTTTTTTTTTAAAAGATAGATAATCCCTTTATTACCCATTCCCCAGTTTTGCATAACCAACACAGTTATAATATACTTTTAACCTCTGTGATTATCTTGTATCTAAGCCTCTACAAATTGCCCCTTTTTTCAGTTCTTTTGACAGACTTGCAGTCTAGCCAATCAGTGCCTGCTCCCAGATAACTTCACGTGCACGAGCACAGTGTTATCTATATGAAATACGTGAACTAACACCCTCTACTGGTGAAAAACTGTTAAATTGCAATCTGAAAGAGGCTTCAAGGTCTAAGAAATTAGCATATGAACCTCCTAGGTTAAGCTTTCAACTAAGAATACCAAGAGAACAAACAAAATTTGTGATAAAAGTAAATTGGAAAATTGTTTAAAATTACATGCTCTATCTGAATCATGAAAGTTTATTTTGGCCTAGACTGTCCCTTTAACCATCAGGGAGGGAACAAGAAGTCCCTTGGCGATGAGAGAAGTATCTCAGATACTAGAGTGGGTGGAGACTCACAGATGTGTGCTGTCAGCGATCCACATTCCGGGTGTTGACAACTGGTAAGCGTACTACCTCAGCAGGCAATCCTTTCACCCAGGGGAATGGTCACTACATCCCGTGGTGTTTGCAGAGATATGCAGCGAGTGGGGGACGCCGGAGAGAGATATCATTTCATCCCGCCTCAATACCAAGCTACCCAGGTACGAGTCGAGGGATCCTCAGGCATAATTGATGCCCTATCAGTACCATGGAGGTTCAGACTCAGATTTTCCTCTATTACTGCTTCTCCCTTGTGGGGTGGCTCGCATCAAGCAGGAGCGAGCATCAGTGATTCTGATTGCTTCATTGTGGCCGCTAAGGACCTGGTTTGCGGATGTAGCTGGATGTCCTCATCTCCTCAGGTTACCTTGGAGGTTACCTTGTCGCAGAGATCTGCTGATTCAGGGTCCCTTCGTTCATCAAAATCTAGATTCTCTGAGGCTGACTGCGTGGAGATTGAATGCTTAGTCTTAGCCACTTCTCTCTGAGAGTGTTATCGACATTCTGGTTCAAGCTCGTAAGCCACTTACTCGTCGTATCTACCATAAAGTGTGGGACTTGTACCGGTGTGAAGAGCGTGGCTTTTCCTGGCATAAGGTTAAGGTTGCCAGTATTTTTCTTTTCTCCAGGATGGACTGGAGAAGGGTCTATCTGCTAGTTCCCTGTAGGGACAGATATCGACCCTGTTGGTATTACTGCACAAGAGATTGGCTGAGCTTCAGAATGTGCAGTCCTTTATTAAGGCTCTCACTTGGATCAGACCTGTGTTTAGATCTGGGGCTCCTCCTTGGAGCCTCAATCTTATTCTTAGTGTTTTGCAGCATGCTCCGTTTGAGCCTATGCATACTGTTGACATTAAAATGTTATCTTGGAAGGTTTTTTTTGTTGGCTATTGCCACTGTGCGCAGTTTCTGTGATTTCTGCTTTGCAATGTGACCCCCCTTATCTTGTTTTCCATGCTTATAAGGCGGTTTTACTTACTAAATTAGGCTTCCTCCCTAAGGTGGTGTTGGATCGTAACCTTAATCAAGAAATTGTTGTTCCTCCTTTGTGTCCTAATCCTCCTTCAGCGAAGGAACGCTTGCTTCACAATCTAGATGTGGTTCATGCCTTGAAGTTCTATCTTCAGGCTACTAAGGAATTCAGACAATCCTCCTTTTTCTCAACTATATGGGGAAGCGTAAGGGGCAGATGGCTACTACGACTTCCCTATCTTTCTGGTTGAGGAGTGTCATCCGCTTAGCTTATGAGACAGCGAGGCGACAGCCTCCTGAGGATAACTGCTCATTCCACTAGAGCAGTGGCTTCCTCCTGGGCTTTTAAGAAAGAAACTTCTATGGATCAGATTTGTAAGACGATGGGCGGCCCTCTAAATTTTGTTTTTCTTCTGGCACCATGTATACCCTGATATTTCTCATACTGTTCCTTGTTCCCTCGACAGAATGACTGGGGGATGGGGGAAGTGGGAGAGGTATTTAAGCCTTTGGCTGGGGTGTCTTTGCCTCCTCCTGGTGGCCAGGTTCAGTAACAGTAAGGAATGATGCTGTGGACTCTCCTTATACAGAAGGAAAGCTGGTAAGCATAATTTATGTTTCTTTCATGTAATTGGCAAGAGTCCATGAGCTAGGGACATGGGATATACAATCCTACCAGGAGGGGCAAAGTTTCCAAACCTCAAAATGCCTATAAATACACCCCTCACCACACCCACAATTCAGTTTTACAAACTTTGCCTCCTATGGAGGTGGTGAAGTAAGTTTGTGCTAAGATTTCTACGTTGATATGCGCTTCTCAGCATTGTTGAAGCCCAATTCTTCTGAGTACAGCGAATGTCAGAGGGACGTGAAGGGAGTATCACTTATTTGAATACAATGATTTCCCTAACGGGGGTCTATTTCATAGGTTCTCTGTTATCGGTCGTAGAGATTCATCTCCTACCTCCCTTTTCAGATCGACGATATACTCTCAATTTACCATTACCTCTACTAATAACTGTTTTAGTACTGGTTTGGCTATCTGCTATATGTGGATGGGTGTCTTTTGGTAAGTATGTTTTCATTACTTAAGACACTCTCAGCTATGGTTTGGCACTTTATGCATTTATATAAAGTTCTAAATATATGTATTGTACTTATATTTGCCATGAGTCAGGTTCATGTATTTCCTTCTGCAGACTGTCAGTTTCATATTTGCGGAATATAAACATTTTAAGAAATTTATTTCTTACCTTGGGTTTTAGTCTTTTTTTCAATTGACTACTTCTTGCTATTGCTGGTATTAGGCCCGCTGGTGCGTCAAATGCTAAACTTTATTGCGTCATTTTTGGCACGGAAAAAGACGTTTATGACGCAACTTCGTCATTTCCGGCGTCATACGTGACGCCGAGACCTTTCACACGGCGGCGTCGTTAGTGACGCGAGTGTCATGTCCGGTTATTTTTTTCATTATTTCAAATACCCCATTGATGTTTGCCTATTGATTTTTTTCTCTATCAGAGGCCTATGCTTTTGCATTTTTTTCCATTCCTGAAACTATCATATAAGGAAATAGATAATTTTGCTTTATATGTTTTTTCTCTTACATTGAGCAAGATGTCCCAATCTGATCCTGCATCAGAAGTTTCTGCTGGAACATTGCTGCCTGACATCGGTTCTACCAAAGCTAAGTGCATTTGTTGTAAAAGTGTAGACATTATTCCACCAAATGTCATTTGTAATGGTTGTCATGATAAACTTTTACATGCAGATAGTGTTTCCATCAGTAATAATACATTGCCAGTTGCAGTTCCTTCAACTTCTAATGTACATGATATACCTGTAAATTTTAAAGAATTTGTTTCTGATTCTATTCTGAAGGCTTTTTCTGCATTTCCACCTTCTAATAAACGTAAAAGGTCTTTTAAAACTTCTCATTTAGCTGATGAAATTTCAAATGACCAGCAACATAATAATTTATCCTCTTCTGATGAGGATCTATCTGATGCAGAAGATCCTTCCTTAGACATTGACATTGACACTGACAAATCTACTTATTTAAAATAGAGTATATACGTTCTTTATTAAAAGAAGTGTTAATTACTTTGGATATTGAGGTAACCAGTCCTATTGACGTTCAGTCTAATAAACGTTTAAATGCTGTTTTTAAACCTCCTGTGGTTTCCCCAGGGGTTTTTCCTATTCCTGAGGCTATTTCTGATATGATTTCTAGGGAATGGAATAAGCCAGGTACTTATTTTATTCCTTCTTCAATGTTTAAAAAATTGTATCCTTTACCAGCAAAATCTATAGAGTTTTGGGAAAAAAATCCCCAAAGTTGATGGGGCTATTTCTACTCTTGCTAAACGTACCACTATTCCTATGGAAGATAGTACTTCCTTTAAGGATCCTTTAGATAGGAAGCTTGAATCCTATCTAAGGAAGGCCTATTTATATTCAGATCATCTTCTCAGACCTGCTATTTCTTTGGCTGATGTTGCGGCTGCCTCAACTTTTTGGTTGGAGAATTTAGCGCAACGAGAATTGGATCCTGACATATCTAGCATTACTCGCTTACTGCAACATGCTTATAATTTTATTTGTGATGCCATTTTTTATATTAAAATTGATGCTAGATCCATGTCTTTAGCTGTATTAGCTAGATGAGCTTTGTGGCTTAAATCTTGGAATGCTGATATGACATCTAAATCTAGATTACTATCTCTTTCTTTCCAAGGTAATAATTTATTTGGTTCTCAGTTGGATTCTATTATTTCAGCTATCACTGGAAGAAAAGGAGTTTTTTTTTTCCTCAGGATAAAAAAAACTAAGGGCAAATCTAAGGCTTCTATCAGTTTTCGTTCCTTTCGTCAAAATAAGGAACAAAAACTCAATCCTCCTCCCAAGGAATCTGCTTCCAGTTGGAAGCCTTCCTCAAATTGGAATAAATCCAAGCCATTTAGGAAACCAAAGTCTGTCCCTAAGTCCGCATGAAGGTGCGGCCCTCATTCCAGCTCAGCTGGTAGGGGGCAGATTAAGGTTTTTCAAGGATTTTTTGATAAAATCTGTCAAATCATTGGATTCAGAGCATTGTCTCAAGGGTATCGAATAGGATTCAGAATAAGACCTCCTGTGAGAAGATTTTTTTCTCTCTCACGCATCCCTGTAAATACAGTAAAAGCTCAGGCTTTTCTGAAGTGTTTTTCAGACCTGGAGTCTTCAGGGGTAATCATGCCAGTTCCTCCTCAGGAACAAGGTTTGGGGTTTTATTCAAACCTATTCATTGTACCAAAGAAAGAAAATTTGTTCAGACCAGTTCTTGATCTGAAAATTTTGAATCGTTATGTAAGAGTACCAACTTTATAGATGGTGACTACAAGGACTATTCTGCCTTTTGTTCAGCAAGGACATATGTCCACAATAGACTTGCAGGATGCATACCTTCATATCCCGATTCATCCAGAACACTATCAGTTTCTGAGATTCTCTTTTCTAGACAAGCATTACCAATTTGTTGCTCTTCCATTTGGCCTAGCAACGGCTCCAAGAATCTTTTCAAAGGTTCTGGGTGCCCTACTATCTGTAATCAGAGAACAGGGTATTGCTGTGTTTCCTTATTTGGACAATATCTTGGTACTAGCTCAGTCTTTACATACTGCAGAATCTCACACGAATCAACTAGTGTTGTTTCTTCGGAAACATGGTTGGAGGATCAATTTACCAAAACGTTTCTAGATTCCTCAGACAAGGTTCACCTTTTTAGGTTTCCAGATAGATTCAGTGTCCATGACTCTGTCTCTAACAGACAAGAGACGTTTAAAATTGGTCGCAGCATGCCGGCACCTTCAGTCTGTCATTCCCTTCAGTGGCTATGTGCATGGAAGTTTTAGGTCTCATGACTGCAGCATCGGACGCGATCCCCTTTGCTCGTTTTCACATGAGACTTATACAGCTTTGCATGCTGAATCAATGGTGCAGGGATTATACAAAGATATCACAATTAATATCCTTGAATCCCAATGTACGACACTCTCTGACATGGTGGATAGATCACCATCGTTTGGTTCAAGGGGCCTCTTTTGTTCGACCAACCTGGACTGTGATCTCAACAGATGCGAGTCTTTCAGGTTGGGGAGCTGTTTGGGGATCTCTGACAGCACAAGGGGTTTAGAAATCTCAATAGGCGAGATTACCAATAAATATTTTAGAACTCCGTGCAATTCTCAGGGCTCTTCAGTTTTGGCCTCTGCTAAAGAGGCAACCGTTCATTTGTTTTCAGACAGACAATATCACAACTGTGGCTTATGTCAATCATCAGAGTGGGACTCGCAGTCCCCAAGCTATAAAAGAAGTATCGCGGATACTTGCTTGGGTGGAATCCAGCTCCTGTCTAATCTCTGCGGTGCTTATCCCAGGTGTAGACAATTGGTAGGCGGATTATCTCAGCCGCCAGACTTTACATCCAGGGGAGTGGTCTCTCCAACCAGATGTGTTTTCTCAGATTGTTCAGATGTGGGGTCTTCCAGAGATAGATCTCATGGCCTCTCATCTAAACAAGAAACTTCCCAGATACCTGTCCAGGTCCAGGGATGTTCAGGCGGAATCAGTGGATGCGCTGACACTTCCTTGGTGTTATCAACCTGCTTACATCTTCCCGCCTCTAGTTCTCCTAAGAGTGATCTCCAAAATCATCAAGGTACAGTCTTTTGTGTTGCTGGTGGCTCCAGCATGGCCACACAGGTTTTGGTATGCGGATCTGGTGCGGATGTCCAGTTGCCCGCCTTGGCCACTTCCGTTACGGCCGGACCTACTATCTCAAGGTCCGTTTTTCCATCAGGATCTCAAATCATTAAATTTGAAGGTATGGAAATTGAACGCTTAATTCGAAGTCATAGAGGTTTCTCTGATTAATACTATGTTACAAGCTCGTAAATCTGTCTCTAGAAAGATTTATTATAGAGTTTGGAAAACTTACATTTCATGGTGTTCTTCTCATAAATTCTCCTGGAATTCTTTTACAATTCCTAGAATTTTACAGTTCCTTCAGGATGGTTTGGATAAGGGTTTGTCTGCAAGTTCCTTGAAAGGACAAATCTCCGCTCTTTCTGTTTTATTTCACAGAAAGATTGCTATACTTCCTGATATTCACTGTTTTGTACAGGCTTTAGTTTGTATTAAGCCTGTCATTAAATCAATTTCTCCTCCTTGGAGTCTTAATTTGGTTCTGAAGGCGTTATAGGCTCTTCCATTTGAGCCTATGCATTCTTTGGACATTAAACTACTTTCTTGGAAAGTGTTGTTCCTTTTGGCTATCTCTTCTGCTAGAAGAGTTTCTGAGCTATCTGCTCTTTCTTGTGAGTCTCCTTTTCTGATTTCTCTTGTAAGATGTATCGAGTCCACGGATTCATCCATACTTGTGGGATATTCTCCTTCCCTACAGGAAGTGGCAGAGAGAGCACCCACAGTAGAGCTGTTTATATAGCTACTCCCTTAGCTCCACCCCCAGTCATTCTCTCTGCTTAACTGCTAGGAAGGGCAAAGAGGAGTGTGGTGACACAAATGTTAGTTTTTATTTTCTCAAGCAAAAGTTTATTTTAAATGGTACCGGTGTGTACTATTTACTCTCTGGCAGAAAAGGGATGAAGATTTCTGCAAGGAGGATGATGATCTTAGCATTTTGTAACTAAGATCCACTGCTGTTCCCACAAGGGCTGAAGAGTACAGGAAAACTTCAGTTGGGGGAACAGTTTGCAGGCTAAACTGCATTAAGGTATGTTCTACTTTCTAGTAAAGGCTGGCAATATCCCCATGAGGGAAAGGTAAGCTGTGTTCAGTAAAAGAGGAATCCAAGCTTGCATAAAGGGCTCATTAGTTACTGGTGACACTAATAGGAAAAAACGTTTTGGTTTAATTACAAATAACACGTTTTTTTGAGGGACTTTAAGGGGTCTTTGTGGCTTGTTTAGGGGTTATTAACCCACATGGCTAGTTTAAGAAACACTCTGTGGTGTTTTTAGGCCCCATAACATCGAGTGAGATGGGAGGGGCCTATTTTCAGTTGCACAGTTTATTTACCTCAGAAGCATGCAGCTACTTCTCCAGAGATTCCTGCTGTATTTGAGGATTGTAAAGAGGTTTTCCCCCCACAAATCGTTCCTAAAGGGCAGGTAGGCGTCACAGCAGAGCTGTGGCAAGGTGCTGAACATTATTTTACCGGTTTTGAAGTTTTTTCAATCCGGTTTTTACATTAAGGGGTTAATTGTTTATTTGCATAGCTGTGCAAAGTTACTAAGGCTTTATGATAAAGTGTTTTGCAAGCTTGCTTGTTATATTACTAGCCTGTTTAACATGTCTGACACCAAGGAGAATCCTTGTTCTATGTGTTTAGAAGCCATTGTGGAACCCCCTCTTAGAATGTGTCCCACTTGCACTGATATGTCTATAAATTATAAAGAGCATATTTTAGCACTTAAAAATATTGCAATAGATGATTCTCAGTTAGAAGGAAATGAGGGTTTAGCATCTAGCTCTCCCCAAGTGTCACAACCAGTAACGCCTGTGACGCCAAGTACCTCTAGTGCGTCTAATTCATTTACTTTACAAGACATGGCCACAGTTATGAATAAAACCCTCAGAGGTTTTCTCTAAACTGCCTGGTTTACAAGGAAAGCGTGTCAGCTCTGGGTTAAGAACAAATGCTGAGCCGTCTGACGCTTTAGTAACCGTATCCGATATACCCTCACAATGTTCTGAAGTAGGGGTAAGGGATTTGTTATCTGAGGGAGATATTTCTGATTCAGGAAAGACGATCCCTCAGACAGATTCTGATATGACGGCCTTTAAATTTAAGCTTGAACACCTCTTCTTATTGCTCAAGGAGGTATTAGCTACTCTAGACGATTGTGACCCTATAGTGGTCCCAGAGAAATTGTGTAAAATGGACAGATACTTAGAGGTTCCTGTTTACACTGATGTTTTTCCAGTCCTTAAGAGGATTGTGACTATTGTTACTAAGGAGTGGGAATAGACCAGGTATTCCGTTCGCTCCCCCTCCTGTTTTTAAGAAAATGTTTCCCATATCTGACACCATACAGGACTCGTGGCAGACTGTTCCTAAGGTGGAGGGAGCTATTTCTACTATTGCTAGGCGTACAACTATACCTATCGAAGACAGTTGTGCTTTCAAAGATCCTATGGATAAAACATTAGAGGGTCTCCTAAAGAAATTTTTTGTTTATCAAGGTTTTCTTCTCCAACCTATTGCATGCATTGTTCCTGTAACTACTGCAGCTGCTTTCTGGTTTGAGGCTCTAGAAGAGGCTCTCCAGGTGGAGACTCCATTAGAATCCGATGGGCGGAGGATCACTCTTGCCATCTCTCAGGAATCCATATCCGAGGGGTAGAGAGCTGGGAGGCGGATTTCCTAAGTCGTCAGACTTTTCATCCGGGGGAGTGGGAGCTCCATCTGGAGGTATTTGCCCAGCTGACTCAGCTATGGGGCGCACCAGAATTGGATCTGATGGCGTCCCGACAGAACGCCAAACTTCCGCGTTACGGGTCCAGGTCCCGGGATCCCCAGGCGGTACTGATAGATGCTCTAGCAGTGCCCTGGTCCTTCAATCTGGCTTATATATTTCCACCGTTTCCTCTCCTCCCACGTCTGGTTGCCAGAATCAAGCAGGAGAAAGCTTCAGTGATTCTGATAGCGCCTGCGTGGACACGCAGGACTTGGTATGCAGACCTGGTGGATATGTCATTTGTTCCACCGTGGACTCTGCCAATGAGGCAGGACCTTCTAATCCAAGGTCCGTTCAAGCATCCAAATCTAATTTCTCTGCGTCTGACCGCTTGGAGATTGAACGCCTGATTCTATCAAAACGTGGTTTCTATGAGTCGGTCATTGATACCCTGATTCAGGCTAGAAAGCCTGTCACCAAGAAAATCTATCATAAGATTTGGCCCAAATATCTGTGTTGGTGTGAATCCAAGGGTTACTCATGGAGTAAGATTAGGATTCCTAGAATTTTGTCTTTTCTCCAAGAAGAATTGGAGAAGGGATTATCAGCTATTTCCTTAAAGGGACAAATATCTGCTTTGTCTATTCTTTTACACAAACGTCTGGCAGATGTCACAGACGTTCAAGCGTTTAGTCAGGCCTTGGTCAGGATCAAGCCTGTATTTAAACCTGTTGCTCCGCCATGGAGCCTAAACTTGGTTCTTAAAGTTCTTCAAGGGGTTCCGTTTGAACCTATGCATTCCATAGATATTAAGCTTCTATCTTGGAAAGTTTTGTTTTTAGTAGCTATCTCTTCGGCTCGAAGAGTTTCTGAGTTATCTGCTTTACAGTGTGACTCACCTTATCTTGTTTTCCATGCAGATAAGGTGGTTTTACGTACCAAACCTGGATTCCTTCCTAAGGTTGTTTCTAATAGCGAAGGAACACCAATTTCCTGATTGATATTCCTGTGTCCTAATCCTCCTTCAAAGAAGGAACGTCTGTTGCACAATCTTGATGTGGTTCGTGCTTTAAAGTTCTACTTACAAGCAACCAAAGATTTCCGTCAAACATCTTCATTGTTTGTTGTCTATTCTGGTATGCGGAGAGGTCAAAAGGCTACGGCTACCTCTTTCTTTTTGGCTGCAAAGCATCATCCGTATGGCTTATGAGACTGCTGGCCAGCAGCCTCCTGAAAGAATTACTGCTCATTCTACTAGAGCAGTAGCTTCCACATGGGCTTTTAAAAAAATGAGGCTTCTGTTGAACAGTTTTGTAAGGCGGCGACTTGGTCTTCGCTTCATACTTTTTCCAAATTTTCCAAATTCGATTCTTTTGCTTCTTCGGAGGCTATTTTTGGGAGAGAGGTTCTACAAGCAGTGGTGCCTTCCGTTTAAGGAACCTGTCTTGTCCCTCCCTTCATCCGTGTCCTAAAGCTTTGGTATTGGTATCCCACAAGTATGGATGAATCCGTGGACTTGATACATCTTTCAAGAGAAAACAGAATTTATGCTTACCTGATAAATTTCTTTCTCTTGTGATGTATCGAGTCCACGGCCCGCCCTGTCTATTTAAGACAGGTAGTATATTTTTATTTAAAAAACTTCAGTCACCACTGCACCCTATAGTTTCTCCTTTTTCTTCCTAGCCTTCAGTCGAATGTCTGGGGGTGGAGCTAAGGGAGGAGCTATATAGACAGCTCTGCTGTGGGTGCTCTCTGCCACTTCCTGTAGGGAAGGAGAATATCCCACAAGTATGATGAATCCGTGGACTCGATACATCACAAGAGATAAGTTTATCAGGTAAGTATAAATTCTATTTTTTCATCAGGATAAGGCAGTTTTGCAGACTTCTTTTCAATTTTTACCTAAGTTTGTGAATTCTAACAACATTAGTAGAGAAATTGTTGTCCCTTCCTTATGTCCTAATCCTAAGAATTCTTTGGAGAGTTCCTTACATTCTTTGGATGTGGTAAGAGCTTTGAAATATTATGTGGAAGCTACTAAAGATTTCAGGAAGACTTCCAGTCTATTTGTTTTATTTTCTGGTCCTAGGAAAGGTCAGAAGGCTTCTGCTAGTTCCTTGGCTTCTTGGTTGAAACTTTTGATTCATCAAGCTTATTTGGAGTCGGGTCAGGCCCCGCCTCAGAGAATTACAGCTCATTCTACTAGATCAGTTTCCACTTCGTGGGCTTTTAAGAATGAAGCTTCAGTTGATCAGATTTGCAAAGCGGCGACTTGGTCCTCTTTGCATACATTTGCTAAATTCTACCGTTTTGATGTATTTGCGACCTCATATGACGAAACTATGGATAGAATTAAGGCTCTAAAGCTGGCTAATTCATTTATCACAGATGCCGCTTTGCAATTAGCTAAGTTGGCAGCAAAAAATTCAGGCTTCGCCATTATGGCATGCAGAGCGCTTTGGCTCATGTCATGGTCGTCCGATGTGTCGTCAAAATCCAAATTGTTAAATATCCCTTTCAAGGGAAAGACCCTTTTCGGGCCAGAATTGAAAGAGATTTCAGAAATCACCGGGGGAAAGGGCCATGCTCTCCCCCAGGACAAGCCTTTTAAGGCTAAAAACAAAGCTAATTTTCGTTCCTTTCGTAATTTCAGGAGAGGTCCCGCTTCAGCCTCTACAGCTGCAAAGCAAGAGGGTAACGCTTCACAGCCCAAGGCAACCTGGAAGCCTTATCAGGGCTGGAACAAGGGTAAACAGGCCAAAAAGCCTGCAGCTGCTACCAAGACAGCATGACGGGGTAGCCCCTGATCCGGAACCGGATCTAGTAGGGGGCAGACTTTCTCTCTTCGCTCAGGCCTGGGCAAGAGATGTTCTCGATCCCTGGGCTTTAGAGATTGTTACCCAGGGATATCTTCTAGAATTCAAGGACTCCCCTCCAAGAGGAAGGTTCCATATTTCTCGTCTGTCTACAGACACGACAAAGAATGAGGCGTTCTTACGCTGTGTAGAAGACCTACATACAATGGGAGTGATCCACCCAGTTCCAATTGCGGAACAAGGGCTGGGGTTTTACTCAAACCTGTTTGTGGTTCCCAAAAAAGAAGGAACTTTCAGACCAATCCTGGATCTCAAATTTCTAAACAAATTCCTCAGAGTCTCATCATTCAAGATGGAGACCATTCGGACAATCTTACCTATGATCCAGGAAGGTCAATATATGACTACATTGGATCTAAAGGATGCGTACCTGCATATCCTAATCCACAAAGATCATCATCAGTTCCTCCGGTTCGCTTTTCTAGACAAGCATTACCAGTTCGTGGCTCTTCCATTCGGTTTAGCCACTGCTCCCAGAATTTTCACAACGGTGCTAGGGTCCCTTCTGGCGGTTCTAAGACTGCGGGGCATAGCAGTGGCACCTTATGTGGACGACATCTTAATTCAAGCACCGTCTTTTCACAGAGCCAAGGCTCACACAGAGATTGTATTGGCCTTTCTAAGGTCTCACGGGTTGAAGGTGAACATCAAAAAGAGTTCCCTGTCCCCACTCACAAGGTTTCCCTTCCTAGGAACACCAATAGATTCGGTAGAAATGAAAATATTTCTGACGGAGGTCAGAAAGTTGAAACTTAACTACTTGCCGAGTTCTTCATTCCATTCCTCGGCCATCTGTAGCTCAATCTGAGGGCGATATTCAACTCGCTTCAGGCATGGCCTCAACTAGCTGCGACCAAATTCATAAGATTTCAGTCGGACAACATTACGACTGTAGCTTACATCAATCATCAGGGGGAAACAGAGTTCTCTAGCGATGAGGGAAGTAACCAAAATAATCAGGTGGGCGGAGGCCCACTCCTGCCATCTCTCAGCAATTCACATCCCAGGTGTAGACAACTGGGAGGCGGATTTTCTAAGTCGTCAGACTTTTCACCCGGGGGAGTGGGAACTCCACCCGGAGGTATTTGCCCAGCTGACTCCGCTATGGGGCATTCCAGAGTTGGACCTAATGGCGTCCCGACAGAACACCAAGCTTCCTCTCTACGGATCCAGGTCCCGGGACCCCAAGGCGGCATTGATAGATGCTCTAGTAGCGCCTTGGTCCTTCAATCTGGCTTATGTTTTCCCACCGTTTCCTCTTTTCCCTCGTCTGATCGCCAGACTCAAGCAGGACTTGGTATGCAGACCTAGTGGACATGTCATCTGTCCCACCATGGACACTGCCAATGAGGCAGGACCTTCTAATACAGGGTCCGTTCAAGCATCCAAATCTAGTTTCTCTACGTCTGACTGCTTGGAGATTGAACGCTTAATTCTATCAAAGCGTGTTTTTTCTGAGTCGGTTATAGATACTCTGATCCAGGCTAGAAAGCCTGTCACCAGGAAAGTCTACCATAAGATATGGTGGAAATATCTTTGTTGGTGTGAATCCAAGGGTTACTCATGGAGTAAGATTAGGATTCCCAGGATATTGTCTTTTCTCCAAGACGGTTTGGAGAAAGGATTGTCGGCTAGTTCTTTAAAGGGACAGATATCTGCTCTGTCTATCCTTTTGCACAAGCGTCTGGCAGAGGTACCGGACGTTCAAGCGTTTGCACAGGCTTTAGTCAGAATCAAGCCTGTCTATAAACCTGTGGCTCCGCCATGGAGTCTAAATCTAGTTCTTTCAGTTCTCCAAGGGGTTCCGTTTGAACCTTTACATTCCATAGATATTAAGTTGTTATCTTGGAAAGTTTTGTTTTTGGTAGCTATCTCTTCTGCTCGAAGAGTCTCCGAATTATCTGCTTTACAGTGTGATTCACCTTATCTGGTGTTCCATGCAGATAAGGTAGTTTGGCGTACCAACCCTGGTTTTCTTCCTAAAGTTGTTTCTAACAAGAATATTAACCAGGAAATAGTTGTTCCTGCTCTGTGTCCTAACCCATCTTCGAAGAAGGAACGTCTTTTGCATAATCTTGATGTAGTTCGTGCTTTAAAGTTCTATTTACAAGCAACTAAGGATTTCAGACAAACATCTTCTTTGTTATCTCTTCTGGTAAGAGGAGAGGTCAGAAAGCGACTGCTACCTCTTTCCTTTTGGCTGAAAAGCATCATCCGTTTGGCCTATGAGACTGCTGGCCAGCAGCCTCCTGAAAGAATTACTGCTCATTCTACCAGAGCAGTGGCTTCCACATGGGCTTTCAAAAATGAGGCTTCTGTTGAACAGATTTGTAAGACAGCGACTTGGTCTTCACTGCATACTTTGCCAAATTTTATAAATTCGATACTTTTGCTTCTTCGGAGGCTATTTTTGGGAGAAAGGTTTTGCAAGCAGTGGTGCCTTCCGTTTAAGGTACCTGTCTTGTTCCCTCCCTTCATACGTGTCCTAAAGCTTTGGTATTGGTATCCCACAAGTAAGGATGAATCCGTGGACTGGATACACCTTGCAAGAGAAAACAGAATTTATGCTTACCTGATAAATTACTTTCTCTTGCGGTGTATCCAGTCCACGGCCCGCCCTGGCAATTAAGTCAGGTAAAAAATTTTTTGTTTAAACTACAGTCACCACTGCACCATATGGTTTCTCCTTTGGCTTCTTAACCTTTGGTCGAATGACTGGGGGGTGGAGCTAGGGGGGGAGCTATATGGACAGCTCTGCTGTGTGCTCTCTTTGCCACTTCCTGTAGGGAAGGAGAATATCCCACAAGTAAGGATGAATCCGTGGACTGGATACACCGCAAGAGAACGTAATTTATCAGGTAAGCATAAATTCTGTTTTTTTGTATAAAGCACAATTATTTCCAAATTTCCTTTGTTGATGCTTTCTACTCCTTTCTTTATCACCCCACTGCTTGGCTATTCGTTAAACTGAATTGTGGGTATGGTGAGGGGTGTATTTATAGGCATTTTGAGGTTTGGGAAACTTTGCCCCTCCTGGTAGGATTGTATATCCCATATGTCACTAGCTCATGGACTCTTGCCAATATGAAAGAAATGAATTTATCAGGTAAGTTCTTACATAGATTATGTTTTTTTAAAGGCGTTAGTGCGGGTGTGTTAAATACTGCTCAACCTGCAATCTGGCCCTAACTATGATTTAATGCTGGAAACCTATTTTCTTGAAATGTGTTTTTTTTTTTTTTTTTGGTGTAGAATAAATAACCCTTAATAGTTCCTAGCTAAAAAAATTTTTTTTTTTTTTTTTCTATAAAGGTTATGCAGATGAAGCTGCACATAGTGGCTCTTGTTGCCCAGAAGGGAATTTTTTCCAAAACCTCTGCCAATATTGTACTGGATGGGCTAGTTGATAAAGTAGGAGATGTAAAATGTGGAGGAAATGCCAAGGAAGCCCTGAGTGCTATTGCACAATCATGCATGCTGCCCTGGACTGCTGAGCAGGTAAGACACAAACTAGAGACCTTTATATCTCTGTGATGATCAGTTTATTTTACACTACTTCTCCTCTATACAGGTAGTATCTCTGGCCTTTGCACAGAAGAATCCAAAGAACCAGTCTGAAACCCTGAACTGGCTCTCAAATGCCATTAAAGAGTTTGGTTTTGCAGGGTAAGTAGTTAATGTGTTTTATTAAGCCGGACAAGGCATTGTGTGTATGCACATAGAATTGTCTAGCTAAAAAAAATATTACTTAGTCAGTATGTGACTGGATAGAACTTTCTTTGAACTGTTGTGCAGGTTGTTTGTAGGATTTTAGTATGATTAGTAATTTTTCATGTAACTGGGTATACGCTAGGTCAGCTTTGTTCATTTTGTAGACTATATAGACCAACCTTCTCTTTTTGTGACTTTCCCCTTGCAATATAGGTGTCCTGTTTAACTTGAATTTGTGTTGTGTGAGGTGGTTTATTAGTAAAACTGTTCCCTAGAAGATTTCTTTAACCCCTAAATGACCACAGCACTTTTCCATTTTCTGTCTGTTTGGGACCACGGCTATTTTTACATTTTTGCAGTGTTTGTGTTTAGCTGTAATTTTCCTCTTACTCATTTACTGCACCCACACATTATATACCATTTTTCCTGCAATTAAATGGACTTTCTAAAGATACCATTATTTTCATTATATCTTATAATTTCCTATAAAAAAATATATAAAATATGAGGAAAAATTAAAAAAAAAACACTTTCTCCAACATTGGTGTGTCCGGTCCACGGCGTCATCCTTACTTGTGGGAATATCTCTTCCCCAACAGGAAATGGCAAAGAGTCCCAGCAAAGCTGGCCATATAGTCCCTCCTAGGCTCCGCCCACCCCAGTCATTCTCTTTGCCGTTGCACAGGCAACATCTCCACGGAGATGGTTAAGAGTATGTGGTGTTTAGTTGTAGTTTTTTTATTCTACTATCAAGAGTTTGTTATTTTAAAATAGTGCTGGTATGTACTATTTACTCTGAAACAGAAAAAGATGAAGATTTCTGTTTGTGAGAGGAAGATGATTTTAGCAGACAGTAACTAAAATCGATTGCTGTTTCCACATAGGACTGTTGAGATGAAGTAACTTCAGTTGGGGGAAACAGTTAGCAGTCTTTTCTGCTTAAGGTATGACTAGCCATATTTCTAACAAGACTGTGTAATGCTGGAAGGCTGTCATTTCCCCTCATGGGGACCGGTAAGCCATTTTCTTAGTCTCAAACAGAATAAAGGGCTTAATATGGGCTATAAAACTGGTAGACACTTTTATGGGCTAAATCGATTGCTTTATTTGGACATTTTATACATGTTTATGCTGATAATTCACACTTATAAACTTGGGGAACGTTTTTTAACGTCAGGCACTATGTTAGACACCTTTTCAAGTCAGGAAGGGCCTTCCCAGTTGTAGGCTGAGCCACATTTTCGCGCCATTACTGCACAGTTGTTTTTGAGAGCAAGACATGCAGATGCATGTGTGAGGACCTGACAGTAGTTGGAAAAGTTCCTAGAAGGCGTCATTTGGTATCGTATTCCCCTCTGGGCTTGGTAAAGTCACAGCAAAGGCTGTAGCTGGGACTGTATAGGGGTTAAATCTGTAACCGGCTCCGGTTTCGTTATTTTAAGGGTTAAAGCTCTGAAAATTGGTGTGCAATACTTTTAATGCTTTAAGACACTGTGGTGAAATTTTGATAAATTTTGAACAATTCCTTCATATTTTTTCACATATTCAGTAATAAAGTGTGCTCTGTTTATAATTTAAAGAGACAGTAACGGTTTTGTTTTAAAACGTTTTTTTGTGCTTTATTGACAAGTTTAAGCCTGTTTAACATGTCTGTGCCTTTGGATAAGCTATGTTCTATATGTGTGAAAGCCAATGTGTCTCCCCCTTCAAAATTGTGTGATAATTGTGCCATAGCGTCCAAACAAAGTAAGGACAGTACTGCCACAGATAATGAAATTGCCCAAGATGATAACTCAGATGAAGGGAGTAGACATGGTTCTACATAATCTCCTTCTGTGTCTACACCAGTTTTGCCCACGCAGGAGGCCCCTAGTACTTCTAGCGCGCCAATGCTTATTACCATGCAACAATTGACGGCTGTAATGGATAACTCCATAGCAAATATTTTATCCAAAATGCCTGCATATCAGAGAAAGCGCGATTGCTCTGTTTTAAACACTGAAGAGCAGGAGGGCGCTGATGATAATTGTTCTGTCATACCCTCACACCAATCTGAAGGGGCCATGAGGGAGGTTTTGTCAGATGGGGAAATTTCAGATTCAGGAAAAATTTCTCAACAGGCTGAACCTGATGTTGTGACATTTAAATTTAAATTAGAACATCTCCGCGCACTGCTTAAGGAGGTGTTATCTACTCTGGATGATTGTGACAACTTGGTCATTCCAGAAAAATTATGCAAGATGGACAAGTTCCTAGAGGTTCCGGTGCACCCCGACGCTTTTCCTATACCCAAGCGGGTGGCGGACATAGTGAATAAGGAGTGGGAGAAGCCCGGCATACCTTTTGTTCCCCCTCCTATATTTAAGAAATTATTTCCTATGGTCGACCCCAGAAAGGACTTATGGCAGGCAGTCCCTAAGGTCGAGGGGGCAGTTTCCACTCTAAACAAGCGCACTACCATTCCTATCGAGGATAGTTGTGCTTTCAAAGATCCTATGGATAAAAAATTGGAAGGTTTGCTTAAAAAGATTTTTGTACAGCAAGGTTACCTTCTACAACCCATTTTGTGCATTGTTCCTGTCACTACAGCAGCGTGGTTCTGGTTCGAGGAACTAGAAAAGTCGCTCAGTAGAGAGACTCCGTATGAGGAGGTTATGGACAGAGTTCACGCACTTAAGTTGGCTAACTCTTTTATTTTAGATGCCGCTTTGCAATTAGCTAGATTAGCGGCAAAAAATTCAGGGTTTGCAATTGTGGCGCGCAGAGCGCTTTGGCTAAAGTCTTGGTCAGCGGATGTATCATCCAAGACAAAATTGCTCAACATCCCCTTCAAGGGTAAAACTCTCTTTGGACCAGAATTGAAAGATTTCTCAGACATCACTGGGGGAAAGGGCCACGCCCTCCCACAAGATAGGCCTTTCAAGGCCAAGAATAAGTCTAATTTTCGTTCCTTTCGTAATTTCAGGAACGGACCGGCCTCTAATTCTGCATCCTCTAAGCAAGAGGGTAATGCCTCACAGTCCAAACCAGCCTGGAAACCGATGCAAGGCTGGAACAAGGGTAAGCAGACCAAGAAGCCTGCTACCGCTAACAAAACAGCATGAAGGAGTAGCCCCCTATCCGGGACCGGATCTAGTGGGGGGCAGACTCTCTCTCTTTGCTCAGGCTTGGGCAAGAGATGTTCAGGATCCCTGGACGCTAGAAATAGTTTCTCAGGGTTATATTCTGGAATTCAAGGAACTACCCCCAAGGGGAAGGTTCCACATGTCTCACTTATCCTTAAACCAAATAAAGAGACATTGTGTAGAAGACCTGTTAAAGATGGGAGTGATACACCCAGTTCCAATGACGGAACAAGGAATGGGATTTTACTCAAATCTGTTCGTAGTTCCCAAAAAAGAGGGAACCTTCAGACCAATTCTGGATTTAAAGATCCTAAACAAATTTCTCAGGGTACCATCGTTCAAAATGGAAACCATTCGAACGATTCTACCCACTATCCAGGAAGGTCAATTTATGACTACCGTGGATCTAAAGGATGCGTACCTACATATTCCTATCCACAAGGATCATCATCAGTTCCTAAGGTTCGCCTTTCTGGACAAACATTACCAGTTTGTGGCCCTCCCATTCGGATTAGCCACTGCTCCAAGGATTTTCACAAAGGTACTCAGGTCCCTTCTAGCGGTTCTAAGACCGAGGGGCATTGCAGTAGTACCATACTTGGACGACATTCTAATACAAGCGTCGTCCCTTTCAAAAGCAAAGGCTCATAAAGACATCGTTCTGGCCTTTCTCAGATCTCACGGATGGAAGGTGAACATAGAAAAAAGTTCTCTGTCTCCGTCAACAAGAGTTCCCTTCTTGGGAACAATAATAGATTCCTTAGAAATGAGGATTTTTATGACAGATGTCAAAGTCAAAACTTCTAAGCGCTTGTCAAGTTCTTCATTCTGTTCCACGTCCTTCCATAGCTCAGTGCATGGAAGTAGTAGGGTTGATGGTTGCAGCAATGGACATAGTTCCTTTTGCGCGAATTCATCTCAGACCATTACAACTGTGCATGCTGAAACAGTGGAATGGGGACTATACAGACTTGTCTCCAGTGATTCAAGTAGATCAGAAGACCAGAGATTCACTCCGTTGGTGGATATCCCTGGACCACCTATCCCAGGGAATGAGCTTCCGCAGACCAGAGTGGGTCATTGTCACGACCGACGCCAGTCTAGTGGGCTGGGGTGCGGTCTGGGAATCCCTGAAAGCTCAGGGACTATGGTCTCGGGAAGAGTCTCTTCTCCCGATAAACATTCTGGAACTAAGAGCGATATTCAATGCTCTCAAGGCTTGGCCTCAGCTTGCAAAGGCCAGATTCATAAGATTCCAATCAGACAACATGACGACTGTTGCGTATATCAATCATCAGGGGGGAACAAGGAGTTCCCTGGCGATGAAAGAAGTGACCAAAATAATACAATGGGTGGAGAATCACTCCTGCCATCTATCTGCGATCCACATCCCAGGTGTGGAAAACTGGGAAGCGGATTATCTGAGTCGTCAGACATTCCATCCGGGGGAGTGGGAACTCCACCCGGAGATTTTTGCCCAAATAACTCAATTATGGGGCATTCCAGACATGGATCTGATGGCGTCTCGTCAGAACTTCAAGGTTCCTTGCTACGGGTCCAGATCCAGGGATCCCAAGGCGACTCTAGTGGATGCACTAGTAGCGCCTTGGACCTTCAACCTAGCTTATGTGTTCCCACCGTTTCCTCTCATTCCCAGGCTGGTAGCCAGGATCAAACAGGAGAGGGCCTCAGTGATCTTGATAGCTCCTGCGTGGCCACGCAGGACTTGGTATGCAGACCTGGTGAATATGTCATCGGTTCCACCATGGAAGCTACCTTTGAGACAGGACCTTCTTGTTCAGGGTCCATTCGAACATCCAAATCTGGTCTCCCTCCAGCTGACGGCTTGGAGATTGAACGCTTGATTCTATCAAAGCGTGGGTTTTCAGATTCTGTGATAGCTACTCTGGTTCAGGCCAGAAAACCGGTAACTAGAAAGATTTACCATAAAATATGGAAAAGATATATCTGCTGGTGTGAATCCAAGGGATTCCCATGGAATAAGATAAAAATTCCTAAGATTCTTTCCTTTCTGCAAGAAGGTTTGGATAAAGGATTATCTGCGAGTTCTCTAAAGGGACAGATTTCTGCTTTATCTGTCTTAGTACACAAACGACTGGCAGCTATGCCAGATGTTCAAGCATTTGTTCAGGCTCTGGTTAGGATCAAGCCTGTTTACAGACCTTTGACTCCTCCCTGGAGTTTAAATCTAGTTCTTTCAGTTCTTCAAGGGGTTCCGTTTGAACCTCTACATTCCATAGATATTAAGTTGTTATCTTGGAAAGTTTTGTTTTTGGTTGCTATTTCTTCTGCTAGAAGAGTTGCAGAGTTATCTGCTCTGCAGTGTTCTCCGCCCTATCTGGTGTTCCATGCAGATAAGGTGGTTTTTGCATACTACGCCTGGTTTTCTTCCAAAGGTTGTTTCTAACAAAAATATTAACCAGGAGATAGTTGTACCTTCTTTGTGTCCGAATCCAGTTTCAAAGAAGGAACGTTTGTTACACAAGGAGAGGTCAAAAAGCGACTTCTACCTCTCTTTCCTTTTGGCTTAAAAGCATCATCCGATTGGCTTACGAGACTGCCGGACGGCAGCCTCCTGAAAGAATCACAGCTCACTCAACTAGGGCTGTGGCTTCTACATGGGCCTTCAAGAACGAGGCTTCTGTTGATCAGATATGTAAGGCAGCGACTTGTTCTTCACTGCACACTTTTGCCAAATTTTACAAATTTGATACTTTTGCTTCTTCGGAGGCTATTTTTGGGAGAAAGGTTTTGCAAGCCGTGGTGCCTTCCGTTTAGGTAACCTGATTTGCTCCCTCCCTTCATCCGTGTCCTAAAGCTTTGGTATTGGTTCCCACAAGTAAGGATGACGCCGTGGATCTGATCAATTACTTTCTCCAACGGTGTGTCCGGTCCACGGCCCGCCCTGGTTTTTTAATCAGGTCTGATGAATTATTTTCTCTAACTACAGTCACCACGGTACCATATGGTTTCTCCTATATTTTTCCTCCTGTCCGTCGGTCGAATGACTGGGGTGGGCGGAGCCTAGGAGGGACTATATGGCCAGCTTTGCTGGGACTCTTTGCAATTTCCTGTTGGGGAAGAGATATTCCCACAAGTAAGGATGACGCCGTGGACCGGACACACCGTTGGAGAAAGTAATTTATCAGGTAAGCATAAATTCTGTTTTCTATCTTTGACCCCCAAATCTGTTACACATCTACAACCACCAAAAAATACCCATGCTAAATAGTTTCTAAAATTTTGTCCTGAGTTTAGAAATACCCAATGTTTACATGTTCTTTGATTTTTTTGCAAGTTATAGGGCAATAAATACAAGTAGCACTTTGCTATTTCCAAACCACTTTTTTTTCCCAAAATTAGCGCTAGTTACATTGGGACACTGATATCTGTCAGGAATCCCTGAATATCCCTTGACATGTATATATTTTTCCCACAATATGTATATTCCCCACAATTGTCCCCGCCATGTTAAGTACTGGCAGAAAGTCTGCCAGTACTAAAATAAAAGCTTTGATTTTTTTTGTTTTAAATTTAAGCATATTTACATATGCGTTTGTGTAGGATCCCCCCTTAGCCCCCAACCTCCTGATCTCCCCTCCCCCTCTAACTTATTGGGAGCCATCTTGGGTACTGGCAGCTGTCTGCCAGTACCCAGTTTACAATAAAATATATTATTTTTTTTCTGTAGTGTTGCACTCCTTGAGGAAACCCATTCTGCTCTTAAAGGGACGCTGAATCCAAATTTTTTCTTTTATTATTCAGATAGAGCATGCGATTTTTAAGCAACTTTTTAATTTACTCCTTTTATCAATTTTTCTTTGTTCTTATGCTATCTTTATTTGAAAAAGGCATCTAAGGAGCCAGCCAATTTTTGGTTCAGGACCCTTGACAGCACTTTTATTGGTACTGTCCAATTGGCAAGCACAACCCAGATTGTAAACAAAAATGGTCTGGATTTAAAACTTACATTCTTCCTTTTCAAATAGCAAGATAATGAAGAAAAATTGGTAATAGGAGTAAATTAGAAAGTTGCTTAAAATTGCATGCTCTTTCTGAATCATGCAAGAAAAAAAAATGGGTTCAGTCAGTGTCCCTTTAAGAATACAGCAGTCATTTGGAGCCTATATATGTATGATCCCTTTTTGTCCACCAGCTCTAGACACATTTAGAGTGTCACATAAGTACAACTTTCACTAATTTAACCCTATGGAAGGATTAAACACGCTAAGGAATTTAGTTAAAAAAAAGAGCATTTGTTATAATTTTTACTCTTGACTGTCCCTTTATATGTTCTGTCATACATATGAAGGAGAAGCAATTATACATGCTAAATACTCTTATGAAAACCATTGTTAAACTGTTTGAACTAATTAATGGAGCGATTTAGAAAGTATAAATCTGCACAAAATATATAGCAGTTTAATGTAAAATCATTTTTTTCCCCTATATATTTAACTCTGGGTTTTTAATATTCCATCAGGTTGAATGTCAAGGCATTTATCAGCAATGTGAAAACTGCTCTTGCTGCAACAAACCCTGTAAGTCTGTGTTCTGTTAGGGCTGATGTCAATGCAGTTTGGAGATATCTAAATCTGCTGTGCTTTTGCAGGCAATCAGGACATCTGCCATCACCTTGCTGGGGGTTATGTATCTGTATGTGGGAGCACCACTGCGCATGTTTTTCGAGGAAGAAAAGCCAGCTCTTCTTTCTCAGATTGATGCAGAGTTTGAAAAGGTACTATACCCTTCTACTTCCTGATGTTTTTGCTCTCCTTTTTACTATCCAAGTACGGAACATGTGCAGTCGTATTTGTGTATTTTTATATTGCTTCAGAGCTGGAGAACAGTGAACATTCTCAAACGCTTTTAATTTAAAATGCTTTGTTAGTCAAATGAAAATCTTGCCCCACCTATGGTCTGTCTAAAATTGAGGATGACGACGATCATTACTGGCTTTTACAGATGAAAGGGCAAACACCCCCAGCGCCTACACGTGGGGCCTCAAAGAATGGTCCAGGAGGTGAAGCGTGTGAGGATGGAGAAGAGCAAGAAGAGGAGTCACCGGCTGATGTAATGGATCTTCTGCCAAGGACTGATATCAGGTGTGTGGGTTTCTCTTGTTAAGTGTGTTCAGTCCACGGGTCATCCATTACTTATGGGATATATTCTCCTTCCCAACAGGAAGTTGCAAGAGGATCACCCAAGCAGAGCTGCTATATAGCTCCTCCCCTCACATGTCATATCCAGTCATTCTCTTGCAACCCTCAACAAAGGAGGTCGCGAGAGGAGTTGGAGTTTTACTAACTATTCTTCAATCAAAAGTTTGTTATTTTAAATGGCACCGGAGTGTGCTGTTTTTCTATCTCAGGCAGTATTTGGAAGACGAATCTGCCTGCGTTTTTTATGATCTTAGCAGACGTAACAAAGATCCACTGGCTGTTCTCGACATTCTGAGGAGTGGGGTAACTTCAGATAATGAGAATAGCATGCGGGGTCCCCCGCAAATGAGGTATGTGCAGTATAATATTTTCTGGGAATGGAATTGACAAAGAAAACACTGCTGTTACCCGTATGATGTAAGTACAGCCTTAAATGCAGTAGTAGCGACTGGTATCAGGCTGATAAATGTATGCGCAGTTGAGTTATTTTCTAGGGACTAGAATTTGACTGAGAAAATACTGTTAATACTGAAATAATGCTTAAGCCTTTATCTGCAGTAGAAGCGACTGGTAGCAGGCTTAGTGATAACTTTGCATGACATTGAAAAAGTTTGTTTTTAAAACGTTTACTGGCATGTTATTCGTTTTGTGAGGTACTTTGGTGATCTTTTTGGGCATGATTTTTTTCCACATGGCTAACGTATTTTTCTGCATAGAAACAGTTATATCAGGTCTCCCACTGTTGTAATATGAGTGGGAGGGGCCTTTTTTAGCGCCTTGTTGCGCAGTTAAAATTCTAGCACAGTCTTCCTGCTTCTTCCTCCTTGATCCAGGACGTCTCTAGAGAGCTCAGGGGTCTGCAAAATTCGTTTTTGAGGGAGGTAATCAGTCACAGCAGACCTGTGACAGTGTGTTTGACTGTGATAAAAGCGTTAAATCTTAATTTGATATCCGTTTTTGGGTATTGAGGGGTTAATCATCCTTTTGCTAATGGGTGCAATCCTCTGCTAATTAATACATTTACTGTTAAAAATTGTTGACTATAACTGAATTAGTTCATTGTTATTCAACTGTGTTTTTGAAAAGCGCTGCAGCGTTTTTTATATTGCTTGTAAACTTATTGAAAGCGATTTCCAAGCTTGCTAGCTTCATTGCTAGTCTGTTTAAACATGTCTGATACAGAGGAATCTGCTTGTTCATTATGTTTAAAAGCCGATGTGGAGCCCAATAGAAATATGTGTACCAATTGTATTGATATTACTTTAAATAAAAGTCAGTCTTTACCGATAAAAAAATTATCACCAGACAACGAGGGGGAAGTTATGCCGTCTAACTCTCCTCACGTGTCAGTACCTTCGTCTCCCGCTCGGGAGGTGCGTAAGATTGAGGCGCCAAGTACATCTAGGCCCTTACAAATCACTTTACATGATATGGCTAATGTTATGAAAGAAGTATTATACAATATGCCCGAGTTAAGAGGCAAGCGCGATAGCTCTGGGTTAAGGACAGAGCGTGCCGATGACACGAGAGCCATGTCGGATACTGCGTCACAATTTGCAGAACATGAGGACGGAGAGCTTCATTCTGTGGGTGACGGTTCTAATTCGGGGAGACTGGATTCAGAAATCTCAAATTTTAAATTTAAGCTTGAGAACCTCCGCGTGTTGCTAGGGGAGCTGTTAGCGGCTCTGAATGATTGTGACACGGTGGCAATCCCAGAGAAATTATGTAGGCTGGATAAATACTATGCGGTACCGGTGTGTACTGACGTTTTTCCTATACCAAAAAGGCTTACAGAGATTATTAGCAAGGAGTGGGATAGACCCGGTGTGCCTTTTTCCCCTCCTCCGATATTTAGAAAAATGTTCCCTATAGACACCACCACACGAGACTTATGGCAGACGGTCCCTAAGGTGGAGGGAGCAGTTTCTACTTTAGCCAAGCGTACCACTATCCCGGTGGAGGATAGCTGTGCTTTCTCAGATCCAATGGATAAAAAATTAGAGGGTTACCTTAAGAAAATGTTTGTTCAACAAGGTTTTATATTACAGCCTCTTGCATGCATTGCGCCTGTCACTGCTGCAGCGGCATTCTGGTTTGAGTCTCTGGAAGAGGCGATTCGCACAGCACCATTGGATGAGACTTTGAGCAAGCTTAGAACGCTTAAGCTGGCTAATGCGTTTGTTTCGGATGCCGTAGTGCATTTAACCAAACTTACGGCTAAGAATTCCGGATTCGCCATACATGCGCGCAGAGCGCTATGGCTTAAATCCTGGTCAGCAGATGTAACTTCTAAGTCTAAACTATTGAACATTCCTTTCAAAGGGCAGACCTTATTCGGGCCCGGCTTGAAGGAAATTATTGCTGACATTACTGGAGGTAAGGGCCACACCCTTCCTCAGGACAGGGCCAAATCAAAGGCCAAACAGTCTAATTTTCGTGCCTTTCGTAATTTCAAGGCAGGAGCAGCATCAGCTTCCTCCGCTCCAAAACAGGAAGGAACTACTGCTCGTTACAGACAGGGTTGGAAAGGCAACCAGTCATGGAACAAGGGCAAGCAGGCCAGAAAGCCTACTCCCGCCCCTAAGACAGCATGAAGACAGGGCCCCCCTTCCGGAGACCGATCTAGTGGGGGGCAGACTTTCTCTCTTCGCCCAGGCTTGGGCAAGAGATGTACAGGATCCCTGGACGTTGGAGATTATATCTCAGGGATACCTTCTGGATTTCAAAACTTCTCCTCCACAAGGGAGGTTTCATCTGTCAAGGTTATCAACAAACCTAGTAAAGAAAGAGGCATTTCTACAATGTGTACAAGACCTCTTAGAAATGGGAGTGATCCATCCAGTTTCGCGAATGGAACAAGGGCAAGGGTTTTACTCAAATCTGTTTGTGGTTCCCAAAAAAGAGGGAACCTTCAGACCAATCTTAGACTTAAAAAATCTTAAACAAATTCCTAAGGGTTCCATCGTTCAAAATGGAAACCATTCGGACCATCCTACCCATGATCCAAGAGGGTCAGTATATGACCACAGTGGACTTAAAGGATGCCTACCTTCACATACCGATTCACAAACATCATTATCGGTACCTAAGGTTTGCCTTTCTAGACAGGCATTACCAGTTTGTAGCTCTTCCCTTCGGGTTAGCTACGGCCCCGAGAATTTTTACAAAGGTTCTGGGCTCACTTCTGGCGGTACTAAGACCACGAGGCATAGCGGTGGCTCCGTACCTAGACGACATTCTGATACAAGCGTCAAGTTTTCAAAATGCAAAGTCTCATACAGAGATAGTTCTAGCATTTCTGAGGTCGCATGGGTGGAAAGTGAACGTGGAAAAGAGTTCTCTGTTACCACTCACAAGGGTTCCTTTTCTAGGGACTCTTATAGATTCTGTAGAGATGAAGATTTACCTGACGGAGTCCAGGTTATCAAAGATTCTCAATGCTTGCCGTGTACTTCACTCCATTCCAAGCCCATCAGTAGCTCAGTGCATGGAAGTAATCGGCTTAATGGTCGCGGCAATGGACATAGTGCCATTTGCGCGCCTGCATCTCAGACCACTGCAACTATGCATGCTAAGTCAGTGGAACGGGGATTACTCAGATCTGTCCCCTTTGCTAAATCTGGACCAGGAGACCAGAGATTCTCTTCTCTGGTGGTTGTCACGGGTTCATCTGTCCGAAGGAATGACCTTTCGCAGACCAGATTGGACGATTGTAACAACAGATGCCAGCCTACTAGGCTGGGGAGCAGTCTGGAACTCCCTGAAGGCTCAGGGATCGTGGACTCAGGAGGAGAAACTCCTCCCAATAAACATTCTAGAATTAAGAGCAATATTCAATGCTCTTCTAGCTTGGCCTCAGTTAGCAACACTGAGGTTCATCAGATTTCAGTCGGACAACATCACGACTGTGGCTTACATCAATCATCAAGGGGGAACCAGGAGTTCCCTAGCGATGGTGGAAGTCTCGAAGATAATTCGCTGGGCAGAGTCTCACTCTTGCCACCTGTCAGCAATCTACATCCCAGGCGTGGAGAACCGGGAGTCGGATTTTCTAAGTCGCCAGACTTTTCATCCGGGGGAGTGGGAACTTTACCCGGAGGTATTTGCTCAACTGATTCGTCGTTGGGGCAAAGCGGATCTGGATCTCATGGCATCTCGCCAGAACGCCAAGCTTCCTTGTTATGGATCCAGGTCCAGGGACCCGGGAGCGGTGCTGGTAGATGCACTAGCAGCCCCTTGGGTTTTCAACATAGCTTATGTGTTTCCACCTTTTCCGTTGCTACCTCGACTGATTGCCAGGATCAAACAGGAGAGAGCATCGGTGATTCTGATAGCGCCTGCGTGGCCACGCAGGACCTGGTATGCAGACCTAGTGGACATGTCGTCCTGTCCACCATGGTCTCTACCCCTGAGGCAGGACCTTCTAATTCAGGGTCCTTTCAACCATCCAAACCTAATTTCTCTGAGGCTGACTGCTTGGAAATTGAACGCTTGATTCTATCAAAGCATGGGTTTTCGGATTCGGTTATTGATACATTAATACAGGCTCGGAAACCTGTTACCAGAAAAATTTACCATAAGATATGGCGTAAATATTTATATTGGTGTGAATCAAAGAGTTACTCATGGAGTAAGGTTAGGATTCCTAGGATATTGTCCTTTCTACAAGAGGGTTTAGAAAAGGGCTTATCCGCTAGTTCACTAAAGGGACAGATTTCTGCTCTGTCTATTCTTTTTCACAAGCGTCTGGCAGAGAATCCAGACGTCCAGGCCTTTTGTCAGGCTTTGGCTAGAATTAAGCCTGTGTTTAAAACTGTTGCTCCTCCTTGGAGCTTAAACTTGGTTCTTAAAGTTCTTCAGGGTGTTCCGTTTGAACCCCTTCATTCCATTGATATTAAACTTTTATCTTGGAAAGTTCTGTTTTTGATGGCTATTTCCTCGGCTCTGAGAGTCTCTGAGTTATCTGCCTTACATTGTGATTCCCCTTATCTGATCTTTCATTCAGACAAGGTAGTCCTGCCTACTAAACCTGGGTTTTTACCTAAGGTTGTTTCTAACAGGAATATCAATCAAGAGATTGTTGTTCTATCATTATGTCCTGTTCCTTCTTTGAAGAAGGAACGTCTTTTACATAATCTAGACGTGGTCCGTGCCCTGAAGTTCTACTTACAGGCAACTAAAGATTTTCGACAAACTTCTTCTGTCGTTTACTCTGGACAGAGGAGAGGTCAAAAGGCTTCGGCTACCTCTCTCTTTTTGGCTTCGTAGCATAATACGTTTAGCCTATGAGACTGCTGGGCCGCAGCCTCCTGAACGAATTACAGCTCATTCCACTAGAGCTGTGGCTTCCACTTGGGCCTTTAAGAATGAGGCCTCTGTTGAACAGATTTGCAAGGCTGCAACTTGGTCTTCACTTCATACTTTTTCCAAATTTTACAAATTTGATACTTTTGCTTCTTCGGAAGCTGTTTTTGGGAGAAAGGTTCTACAGGCAGTGGTTCCTTCTGTTTAAAGTCCCTGCCTTGTCCCTCCCATCATCCGTGTACTTTAGCTTTGGTATTGGTATCCCATAAGTAATGGATGACCCGTGGACTGAACACACTTAACAAGAGAAAACATAATTTATGCTTACCTAATAAATTTATTTCTCTTGTAGTGTGTTCAGTCCACAGCCCGCCCTGTCTTTTTTTTGAGGCAGGTTCTAAATTTTAAATTATAACTCCAGTCACCACTGCACCCTATATTTTCTCCTTTCTCGTCTTGTTTCGGTCGTATGACTGGATATGACATGTGAGGGGAGGAGCTATATAGCAGCTCTGCTTGGGTGATCCTCTTGCAACTTCCTGTTGGGAAGGAGAATATATCCCATAAGTAATGGATGACCCGTGGACTGAACACACTACAAGATAAATAAATTTATCAGGTAAGCATAAATTATGTTTTTTGTTTATCATCACACTTTAGTGCATAACAAACACTAACAAGTGTCCTGTCATTGCAGTGATAAAATTGGTTCTGACTTGGTTGCAAAGATAAGTGATAAAAATTGGAAGATACGGAAGGAGGGTCTTGATGAAGTTACAACCATTCTTAATGAGGCAAAATTTATTCTGCCAAACATTGGAGAGCTTCAAAGTGCACTGAAAGGCCGGCTCAATGACTCAAACAAGATCCTGGTATGTTGATGATAACCATTTAACACATTTGGTCTTCTATCCTTTAAAGAGATCTCTGTATACAGTATATGTCTGGCATTTGGTCTTTTATTTACTGTCTTATTTATTATACTGTTTACCTGGAGATGCCGCTTTCTTCGCAGTGGGACTGGAGTTTTAAGTAGCCCTGTCAGCCTCTCAGTGAGAGCCTGGGCGAAAGTTAGTCAGGAGATGCAGAGAGAGAGTCTTTCTGCAAAACCATCCCGACTCATATTAACAGCTCCATAAGCAATCAGCGTTGACGAGTTTCGCTGCCTGCTTTCTTCACTCAAGTCCATGTCAGGAGCGAGGCTACTAACCTGTCACACTTGAAGAGCCGTGTTCCTGTTTCACGGCGTAGATTCTGGTAAGATAGTTTAATTTTTTATTAATAATAACACAGAAGACAGGCTCCCAGTGTGGCGCCTTTTTATCTTTCAAAAAAATAATAATTTAAACAGTCTCTTCCTCAAAACAGAAAAAAAGACTTTTAAATACCTTGGCGCTGCAGATTGCGGCTAAAACTAATAATAAGTGGATATACTCTGTTACAAGTCAAGATGCACAAAGTAAATACTTGGCCTCAGAGTTGGATACAATAATAAAAATGTTTATTTAATACAATATATTTAAAAGCTGATCAGCAAGTGAAAAAGTAAAAAGATGTAACAAATATTTGCAACAAATGTTTGCACAAGAAATTACAGCACAAATTAACTGAAGTGAGTAAAAACTAAAAACTAAATACACGCAAGAAAAAACTAAAAATACCTATCAAAATAAACAATAAACAAACTGAATAAACTAAATAAGTGTAGCATCAGATAAATAAATAAATAACGAAGCAAAATAAAATAAATAAATGATTAGTAAAAAGTGAGGACAAATTGAGCCCTGTGATGAGTCCAGACGGTGGAATTCACAATGGAGATAGTCGACGTCCACAGCTGAAGTGAGGTTTGGCAGAGTGGCGCTGGAACGAGAAATTGATCCAGATAAAACAGAAGCAGACAACCAAAATTAAGGTGTTCACTTTTACTTACACCATGTCTTGGTTTCTGCAGTGGCGATTAAATCCTTTGAGTGAGCTGCAGCGGAGCCAGGTGAGCCTTGAAAGCGGTAAATATTTTCCTTTTCTCCAACATTGGTGTGTCCGGTCCACGGCGTCATCCTTACTTGTGGGAATATCTCTTCCCCAACAGGAAATGGCAAAGAGTCCCAGCAAAGCTGGCCATATAGTCTCTCCTAGGCTCCGCCCACCCCAGTCATTCTCTTTGCCGTTGCACAGGCAACATCTCCACGGAGATGGTTAAGAGTATGTGGTGTTTAGTTGTAGTTTTTTATTCTACTATCAAGAGTTTGTTATTTTAAAATAGTGCTGGTATGTACTATTTACTCTGAAACAGAAAAGAGATGAAGATTTCTGTTTGTGAGAGGAAGATGATTTTAGCAGACAGTAACTAAAATCGATTGCTGTTTCCACATAGGACTGTTGAGATGAAGTAACTTCAGTTGGGGGAAACAGCAGACTTTTCTGCTTAAGGTATGACTAGCCATATTTCTAACAAGACCATGTAATGCTGGAAGGCTGTCATTTCCCCTCATGGGGACCGGTAAGCCATTTTCTTAATCTCAAACAGAATAAAGGGCTTAATATGGGCTTTAAAACTGGTAGACACTTTTATGGGCTAAATCGATTGCTTTATTTGGACATTTTATACATGTTTATGCTGATAATTCACACTTATAAACTTGGGGAACGTTTTTTAACGTCAGGCACTATGTTAGACACCTTTTCCAGTCAGGAAGGGCCTTCCCAGTTGTAGGCTGAGCCTCATTTTCGCGCCATTACTGCGCAGTTGTTTTTGAGTGTAAGACATGCAGATGCATGTGTGAGGACCTGAGAGTAGTTGGAAAAGTTCCTAGAAGGCGTCATTTGGTATCGTATTCCCCTCTGGGCTTGGTAAAGTCACAGCAAAGGCTGTAGCTGGGACTGTATAGGGGTTAAATCTGTAACCGGCTCCGGTTTCGTTATTTTAAGGGTTAAAGCTCTGTAGAACTGGGAAGCGGATTATCTGAGTCGTCAGACATTCCATCCGGGGGAGTGGGAACTCCACCCGGAGATTTTTGTCCAGTTGACTCAATTATGGGGCATTCCAGACATGGATCTGATGGCGTCTCGTCAGAACTTCAAGGTTCCTTGCTACGGGTCCAGATCCAGGGATCCCAAGGCGACTCTAGTGGATGCACTAGTAGCGCCTTGGACCTTCAACCTAGCTTATGTGTTCCCACCGTTTCCTCTCATTCCCAGGCTGGTAGCCAGGATCAAACAGGAGAGGGTCTCGGTGATCTTGATAGCTCCTGCGTGGCCACGCAGGACTTGGTATGCAGACCTGGTGAATATGTCATCGGTTCCACCATGGAAGCTACCTTTGAGACAGGACCTTCTTGTTCAGGGTCCATTCGAACATCCAAATCTGGTCTCCCTCCAGCTGACGGCTTGGAGATTGAACGCTTGATTCTATCAAAGCGTGGGTTTTCAGATTCGGTGATTGATACTCTGGTTCAGGCCAGAAAACCGGTAACTAGAAAGATTTACCATAAAATATGGAAAAGATATATCTGCTGGTGTGAATCCAAGGGATTCCCTTGGAATAAGGTAAAAATTCCTAAGATTCTTTCCTTTCTGCAAGAAGGTTTGGATAAAGGATTATCTGCGAGTTCTCTAAAGGGACAGATTTCTGCTTTATCTGTCTTACTACACAAACGATTGGCAGCTATGCCAGATGTTCAAGCATTTGTTCAGGCTCTGGTTAGGATCAAGCCTGTTTACAGACCTTTGACTCCTCCCTGGAGTTTAAATCTAGTTCTTTCAGTTCTTCAAGGGGTTCCGTTTGAACCTCTACATTCCATAGATATTAAGTTGTTATCTTGGAAAGTTTTGTTTTTGGTTGCTATTTCTTCTGCTAGAAGAGTTTCAGAGTTATCTGCTCTGCAGTGTTCTCCGACCCTATCTGGTGTTCCATGCAGATAAGGTGGTTTTGCGTACTAAGCCTGGTTTCCTTCCAATTGTTGTTTCTAACAAAAATATTAACCAGGAGATAGTTGTACCTTCTTTGTGTCCGAATCCAGTTTCAAAGAAGGAACGTTTGTTACACAATTTGGACGTAGTCCGTGCTCTAAAATTCTATTTAGAAGCTACAAAAGATTTCAGACAAACATCTTCTTTGTTTGTCGTCTATTCTGGTAAAAGGAGAGGTCAAAAAGCAACTTCTACCTCTTTCCTTTTGGCTTAAAAGCATCATCCGATTGGCTTACGAGACGGCCGGACGGCAGCCTCCTGAAAGAATCACAGCTCACTCCACTAGGGCTGTGGCTTCCACATGGGCCTTCAAGAACGAGGCTTCTGTTGATCAGATATGTAAGGCAGCGACTTGGTCTTCACTGCACACTTTTGCCAAATTTTACAAATTTGATACTTTTGCTTCTTCGGAGGCTATTTTTGGGAGAGAGGTTTTGCAAGCCGTGGTGCCTTCCGTTTAGGTAACCTGATTTGCTCCCTCCCTTCATCCGTGTCCTAAAGCTTTGGTATTGGTTCCCACAAGTAAGGATGACGCCGTGGACCTGATAAATTACTTTCTCCAACGGTGTGTCCGGTCCACGGCCCGCCCTGGTTTTTTAATCGGGTCTGATGAATTATTTTCTCTAACTACAGTCACCACGGTACCATATGGTTTCTCCTATATTTTTCCTCCTGTCCGTCGGTCGAATGACTGGGGTGGGTGGAGCCTAGGAGGGACTATATGGCCAGCTTTGCTGGGACTCTTTGCCATTTCCTGTTGGGGAAGAGATATTCCCACAAGTAAGGATGACGCCGTGGACCGGACACACCGTTGGAGAAAGTAGTTTATCAGATAAGCATAAATTCTGTTTTTTGTTATCCCGCTCAGGTTTGGAACAAACACAGATGCCGGTCTGTGAAAGCGGTGCAGCGTCACTTGTGTGGTGGGAGGAGCAACGCGTTTCAGCCCGATCAGGGCCTTTGTCAAGCCTTTTTATCTTTACAGAATCAAGGGTTAATATTACAGGAAGGGGGATTATTGAACAGGGGGGTTTATAAATATTTGTGTCATTGCTGCAAGATAAGGCAATGTGTGGAACTTTCAGGTTACTTGAAGCTTTGCACGGCCATTTTTTGGCGCGTTTTTCCCTAGTGCAGGGGCGTTCCTGCTGGGCATTCCATGTGACTGGGTGTAGCTATCTAACCTTCCTGTCGATTTGTGGCGCATGAGACGTAGCGGTTTCTGTAGTCTGGGTCCTAGGAGGTGGTGAGTGCCCCGGCCATTGGTGGTATAAAGGTGCCTTTTTAATAAATAAAGTTAGTCTAACCAAACGCGCAAGCGATGGAGGACTGACGCGTTGGAGGGCTCTCCTTCCTTAAAGTCTCATTCTGTTCCACTTGCTTCGATAAAGTTAAACATGTAAATGGATGTCTAGTACTACTGAGCCGTCCACCTCTGAGCGTTCTTCGTCCCGGGAGGTGCTATCCCTACATTCATCTTCGATTGCACATGCAGTGCCCCGGGGTCCAACCGTTACTCCTTCGGGAGAGATTCATTGGCCGTCGGACTTTGAGGACCAACTGGAATCGGCGGTTTCGAAAGTGATCCATGCCTTACCACTTTCTGTTATGCGCAAGCATAGGGTTTATCATAGCGGCCTGGCCCGGGGGTTTGTCCTCGCCGATGGAAGATCCAGAGGCTCTATATGATGACGAGGCCCACTCAGACTCTTCGGAGGAGACCCCTTCTGGGTCGGAGTCCATGTCATCTAAACCTCCGGCGGCGGAGGAGCCTGGTTATAGGTTTAGGATGGAAAAGTTGTGCTTTCTGCTATGGCAGATGCTTGCTACTCTGAAGGTTCTGGAACCTAAGATACCAGAGGAACCTGCGATTCCTAAGCTTGACAAGGTATAAGAGGACAGGGTAGAACCTCAGTCTTTCCCGGTTCCCGTTAAAATGGCTAATATTAAGAACGAATGGGAGCGATTAGGTTCTTCCTTTTCCCCTTACTGTTTCCTGTTCCGGACTCTCAACTTGAGATGTGGGGAACCATCCCTAAGGTAGATGGGGCTATCTCTACACTCGCAAAGCAGACGACTATTCCCCTCGAAGATAGTTCGTCGTTTAAAGAGCCCATGGATAAAAAACTGGAAAACATTTTGAGAAAGATGTTTCAGCACACTGGGCTTTGTTTTTCAGCCTGAAGCAGCCGTTGCGGTGGTCGCTGGAGCTGCAACATATTGGTGTGAATCCCTGTGTTAAATGGTCGAGGGGGAGACATCCATCAACAAGATAAGGAGAAAATTATGGCGCTGACGATCGCCAATGCTTTCATCTGTGATGCCAATATGCAAATTATTCGCCTGAATGCTAAGGTGTCAAGTTTTTCTGTTTTAACGTGCAGGGCTCTGTGGCTAAAATCTTGGTCTGCGGACATGACCTCTAGGGCGAGGCTGTTGTCCCTGCCTTTTCAAGGAAAGATCCTGTTTGGTCCAGGATTGGATGTGATTATATCCACGGTTACGGGAGGCAAGGGAGCTTTCCTAACGCAGAATAAAGCGGCTAAGCCTAAAGGATCTACTTTTCATCCCTTTTGTGTGAACAAGGCCCAGTGCCAGCAACCCGCCACAAAAGCGGACCAGTCCAAAGGATCTTGGAAGCCGGCTCAATCTTCGAATAAGTCTAATCAGAGCAAGAAGCCCGCTGAGACGAAATTGGCATGAAGGGGCGGCCCCCGTTCGGTCTCCAGATCACGTAGGGGGCAGATTATCTCTATTCTCAGACGCATGGTTGCAGGACGTTCAGGACCCTTGGGATCTAGAAGTGGTCTCCCAGGGTTACAGGATAGGGTTCAGATCCCATCCGCTCGAGGGCAGATGCCTCCTGTCTTCAAGACCAGAGAAGAGAGGCCTTTCTAGAGTGTGAGAGAGATCTCGCCTCTCTTGGGGTTATCGTACCATTACCCCTAGCAGAAAGGGGTCTAGGGTACTATTCCCATCTTTTTGTGGTCCCAAAGATGGAGGGCACGTTCCACCTGATTCTGGACCTAAAGTGTTTAAACAAGTTTCTGAGTGTTCCATCGTTCAAAATGGAAACAATCAGATCACAGGTCTCAATGTGTTTTGTTGATTTCTGTTTATCCTAAAAGAAATAGACAGACTTTGCTTAGCATATTTAGAAACTCAACTGCAGATTTAGAATTTCCATTAAAAGTTAGTTGATACGTCTGAGGGATCCGGTGGAGGAGGAGCTAAGTGCAAGCACCTGAGCTCTGCTCTCCAGCCCTTCAGCTCGTGGCGGGGAGAATCCCGCGCCTTAACCCACAAAGGAGGCTGTGCAACGGATAGAAAAAGTCAGCATCACCGGATCCAAGGACAGTGGAACTCCATCCCATTGTCTGAGTAATTAGACACCCAAGCAAAGACATCCCTGACCGGAACAGAGTGGCTAAGAGCCACTGGGACTTACCCTCATAAAACCAAGAGCAATTGTTCCCCCGGCCAGCATTGGTGCGGGGCTGCAAGTATCCTGAGACTCGGGACTTACCCTTCCCTCTCCTCATTTCCGCCGCACCAACTGACCTTACCCCGCTGAGGACAAAACAACGCACCGGCAAAGGATCCCAGCAGTGCACATCGCAGCATCGGGAACGTCATCGGCCCGCGGCGGTCGCTTCCCCCTCCCCCACCGGTGCTGCGTGGGAGGTGGTGAGAGCGAGCCGGGCTTTGCAGGGTTTGGAGGGGCAATACCCAGAACCGATCTCGCCACTGTGAGAGACCCCTCCGGATTTCTATCCCTCCTCTCCCACTGTTGCTGTGCGAGAGGAGGTGAGGCTATTGGAGGAGTGTGACTCCTGGATAAAGAAAAAGATTCCGTGCTGCTGCACTGTGGGCTAAGGCACACTCGAAAAAAGAACCATCACACATGCTTCAAGCGGGCGGCGTGAGAGAGGGGGTAAGTTAACAAACTTTTCCTTGCACTGAAACTCTTGGTTAGACTGCTACTATAGAAAGTGTTTATGGTGGAGTATAAGCGAGAGGGTGCTGACACATAAAAAGTGGAGTATGAAAAACGGGGCTTAAAGAAACTAAATGTATGGGTGTATAAATCGGCCACCTTCACAAAAGGACATATAATTTACTCCCCAAAAAGAAGTGTATGGTAGGCTTAGCTGCGCCCCCCAACAGCAGAGGAGGAGGAGAGAGGGAGAGGATAAGGAAAGAAAGGAGGCGCAGTTAGAAAAGAAGAAAATAAGATAAAATCACAGGCTTTGTAGCATTACTATATGCTGATTATCATCCTCAGAGACGTTTGTCTTCTTTTCTCCCCCCGTGGTGTTGTAAGGCATCTATAGTTGTATGGCAAATTGTTTCAAACCTCCTTTGGCTGCCTGAAAACGGATGCATGACTCAATCTCTGACTGGCTTTATTGCAAACACCAGAAAGTTTACTCATTGGTGTTAAGGATTGAAACCCTAAAACACAGACTCCTGAATGATGTTCTAAGTCGACTAGATGTGATAAGCCTATCTGATTGTTATTACTTGTATTTACATCTATGCACAATGTCATAAAACGCACTGAAAGTAGAAAAATTGCTGGTTCTAGGAAACTAGTTAAGCTTGGTGCTTGGTATCCACATAGCAGTTTTAATCAAACGAAATAATTTATCTTGTCTGGGTCTAGAGCACAGGGCACTGGAATAGGCTTTATACAATTCATAACCATTACTTATTGTCACTTCTATGAAAAATAACTTATTGTTCTAAACTTAAGCTACTAAGAACTTGGTTTGCCAATAGCTTTTTACATGTGGTAATAGCTGCAAGAGGGAAAGTTGTCACTTTAGTAACTTGATATACATACTACCCTGATTATTGTGTACAAACTCAAAAGAAAGGAAAAGGAGGGGGAAGGAAGGAGGAAGGGAAGGGGGGGAAAAGGAGAAGGAAAAAGAAAACCTTGGGTAGAGGTAAAGGTACACAATAGATCTATTGGTTTTTTTATGGCTAAGCAGGGGAAGATTCAGATGGAGTAATCTTCAGGAAGATAAAACTTATTTAACATACTCCCCACGTACCTTTAAAAACTTGAGTAATAAAATAAGTCTTGTAGATCAAGACCTAACATTGGTTTTATTGTGACACACCAAATAATGCCTATGTCTAGACGATTATAGAAATTGTTGTGTAAACCTCTACTCAGTTATCATTTAGATAAGGGTGTAATTGATTTCTCCCACCCCGGTTGGGACAGGAGGTAGGCTAGGGAATACATCAAGAGAGGAACAGACAGATTAAACCACTGAGTATAGAGGTAGTGCACATCCTCTAACTGAAAAGTCAACACAAAGGGAACTTAAGCTTAAAAATAGTTCTAAGGCTATAGTGCTTGTAAACATCTGTGTCCTTGACGCTCAGAAATCGGGCACAATAAGTACGTGTCTAGATTGGGGTTCAAATACTGAGGGTCCTCACCTTAATCAGCCTATAGCTGTAATTCACTATATTGTATCTCACAGTCGTCACAGATCAGGCAACACTAACGAAAGGCACGTGACTAACTTTTTCTTGTCACCTTTTCCCATTTTTCCCACGTCACTCCCCCCCGCACCCTCACTTCCCTCCCCCTCCTTTACTCCTTTTTCTCCAACATAGGTGTGTCCGGTCCACGGCGTCATCCTTACTTGTGGGATATTCTCTTCCCCAACAGGAAATGGCAAAGAGCCCAGCAAAGCTGGTCACATGATCCCTCCTAGGCTCCGCCTACCCCAGTCATTCTCTTTGCCGTTGTACAGGCAACATCTCCACGGAGATGGCTTAGAGTTTTTTTTTAGTGTTTAACTGTAGTTTTTATTATTCAATCAAGAGTTTGTTATTTTAAAATAGTGCTGGTATGTACTATTTACTCTGAAACAGAAAAGAGATGAAGATTTCTGTTTGTATGAGGAAAATGATTTTAGCAACCGTTACTAAAATCCATGGCTGTTCCACACAGGACTGTTGAGAGGAATTAACTTCAGTTGGGGGAACAGTGAGCAGTCTTTTGCTGCTTGAGGTATGACACATTCTAACAAGACGATGTAATGCTGGAAGCTGTCATTTTCCCTATGGGATCCGGTAAGCCATTTTTATTCAGACAGTAAATAAGGGCTTCACAAGGGCTTATTAAGACTGTAGACATTTTCTGGGCTAAATCGATTCATATATTACACATATTTAACCTTGAGGAATCATTTAATCTGGGTATTTTTGTTAAATAATATCGGCAGGCACTGTTTTAGACACCTTATTCTCTAGGGGCTTTCCCTAATCATAGGCAGAGCCTCATTTTCGCGCCGGTATTGCGCACTTGTTTTTGAGCAGCATGACATGCAGTCGCATGTGTGAGGAGCTCTGATACATAGAAAAGACTTTCTGAAGGCGTCATTTGGTATCGTATTCCCCTTTGGGCTTGGTTGGGTCTCAGCAAAGCAGATACCAGGGACTGTAAAGGGGTTAAAGTTAAAAACGGCTCCGGTTCCGTTATTTTAAGGGTTAAAGCTTCCAAATTTGGTGTGCAATACTTTTAAGGCTTTAAGACACTGTGGTGAAATTTTGGTGAATTTTGAACAATTCCTTCATACTTTTTCGCAATTGCAGTAATAAAGTGTGTTCAGTTTAAAATTTAAAGTGACAGTAACGGTTTTATTTTAAAACGTTTTTTGTACTTTGTTATCAAGTTTATGCCTGTTTAACATGTCTGAACTACCAGATAGACTGTGTTCTGAATGTGGGGAAGCCAAGGTTCCTTCTCATTTAAATAAATGTGATTTATGTGACACTGAAAATGATGCCCAAGATGATTCCTCAAGTGAGGGGAGTAAGCATGGTACTGCATCATTCCCTCCTTCGTCTACACGAGTCTTGCCCACTCAGGAGGCCCCTAGTACATCTAGCGCGCCAATACTCCTTACTATGCAACAATTAACGGCTGTAATGGATAATTCTATCAAAAACATTTTAGCCAAAATGCCCACTTATCAACGTAAGCGCGACTGCTCTGTTTTAGATACTGAAGAGCATGAGGACGCTGATGATAATGGTTCTGAAATGCCCCTACACCAGTCTGAGGGGGCCAGGGAGGTTTTGTCTGAGGGAGAAATTTCAGATTCAGGGAAAATTTCTCAACAAGCTGAACCCGATGTGATTACATTTAAATTTAAGTTGGAACATCTCCGCGCTCTGCTTAAGGAGGTATTATCCACTCTGGATGATTGTGAGAATTTGATCATCCCAGAGAAACTATGTAAAATGGACAAGTTCCTAGAGGTCCCGGGGCTCCCAGAAGCTTTTCCTATACCCAAGCGGGTGGCGGACATTGTAAATAAAGAATGGGAAAGGCCCGGTATACCTTTCGTCCCTCCCCCCATATTTAAAAAATTGTTTCCTATGGTCGACCCTAGAAAGGACTTATGGCAGACTGTCCCCAAGGTCGAGGGAGCGGTTTCTACTTTAAACAAACGCACCACTATACCCATAGAAGATAGTTGTGCTTTCAAAGATCCTATGGATAAAAAATTAGAAGGTTTGCTTAAAAAGATGTTTGTTCAGCAAGGTTACCTTCTACAACCAATTTCATGCATTGTCCCTGTCACTACAGCCGCGTGTTTCTGGTTCGATGAGCTAGTAAAGGCGATCGATAGTGATTCTCCTCCTTATGAGGAGATTATGGACAGAATCCGTGCTCTCAAATTGGCTAATTCTTTCACCCTAGACGCCACTTTGCAATTGGCTAGGTTAGCGGCGAAGAATTCTGGGTTTGCTATTGTGGCGCGTAGAGCGCTTTGGTTGAAATCTTGGTCAGCGGATGCGTCTTCCAAGAACAAACTCCTTAACATTCCTTTCAAGGGGAAAACGCTGTTTGGCCCTGACTTGAAAGAGATTATCTCTGATATCACTGGGGGTAAGGGCCACGCCCTTCCTCAGGATAGGTCTTTCAAGGCCAAAAATAAACCTAATTTTCGTCCCTTTCGTAGAAACGGACCAGCCCCAAGTGCTACGTCCTCTAAGCAAGAGGGTAATACTTCTCAAGCCAAGCCAGCCTGGAGACCAATGCAAGGCTGGAACAAGGGAAAGCAGGCCAAGAAACCTGCCACTGCTACCAAGACAGCATGAAATGTTGGCCCCCGATCCGGGTCCGGATCTGGTGGGGGGCAGACTCTCTCTCTTCGCTCAGGCTTGGGCAAGAGATGTTCTGGATCCTTGGGCACTAGAAATAGTCTCCCAGGGTTATCTTCTGGAATTCAAGGGGCTTCCCCCAAGGGGGAGGTTCCACAGGTCTCAATTGTCTTCAGACCACATAAAGAGACAGGCATTCTTACATTGTGTAGAAGACCTGTTAAAAATGGGAGTGATTCATCCTGTTCCATTAGGAGAACAAGGGATGGGGTTCTACTCCAATCTGTTCATAGTTCCCAAAAAAGAGGGAACGTTCAGACCAATCTTAGATCTCAAGATCTTAAACAAGTTTCTCAAGGTTCCATCGTTCAAAATGGAAACCATTCGAACAATTCTTCCTTCCATCCAGGAAGGTCAATTCATGACCACGGTGGATTTAAAGGATGCGTATCTACATATTCCTATCCACAAGGAACATCATCGGTTCCTAAGGTTCGCATTCCTGGACAAGCATTACCAGTTCGTGGCGCTTCCTTTCGGATTAGCCACTGCTCCAAGGATTTTCACAAAGGTACTAGGGTCCCTTCTAGCGGTGCTAAGACCAAGGGGCATTGCAGTAGTACCTTACTTGGACGACATTCTGATTCAAGCGTCGTCCCTTCCTCAAGCAAAGGCTCACACGGACATAGTCCTGGCCTTTCTCAGATCTCACGGATGGAAAGTGAACGTGGAAAAGAGTTCTCTATCTCCGTCGACAAGGGTTCCCTTCTTGGGAACAATAATAGACTCCTTAGAAATGAGGATTTTTCTGACAGAGGCCAGAAAAACAAAACTTCTAAACTCTTGTCAAACACTTCATTCCGTTCCTCTTCCTTCCATAGCGCAGTGCATGGAAGTAATAGGTTTGATGGTAGCGGCAATGGACATAGTTCCTTTTGCGCGCATTCATCTAAGACCATTACAACTGTGCATGCTCAGTCAGTGGAATGGGGACTATACAGACTTGTCTCCGAAGATACAAGTAAATCAGAGGACCAGAGACTCACTCCGTTGGTGGCTGTCCCTGGACAACCTGTCACAAGGGATGACCTTCCGCAGACCAGAGTGGGTCATTGTCACGACCGACGCCAGTCTGATGGGCTGGGGCGCGGTCTGGGGATCCCTGAAAGCTCAGGGTCTTTGGTCTCGGGAAGAATCTCTTCTACCGATAAATATTCTGGAACTGAGAGCGATATTCAATGCTCTCAAGGCTTGGCCTCAGCTAGCAAAGGCCAAGTTCATACGGTTTCAATCAGACAACATGACGACTGTTGCGTACATCAACCATCAGGGGGGAACAAGGAGTTCCCTGGCGATGGAAGAAGTGACCAAAATCATTCAATGGGCGGAGACTCACTCCTGCCACCTGTCTGCAATCCACATCCCAGGAGTGGAAAATTGGGAAGCGGATTTTCTGAGTCGTCAGACATTACATCCGGGGGAGTGGGAACTCCATCCGGAAATCTTTGCCCAAATTACTCAACTGTGGGGCATTCCAGACATGGATCTGATGGCCTCTCGGCAGAACTTCAAGGTTCCTTGCTACGGGTCCAGATCCAGGGATCCCAAGGCGACTCTAGTAGATGCACTAGTAGCACCTTGGACCTTCAAACTAGCTTATGTATTCCCGCCGTTTCCTCTCATCCCCAGGCTGATAGCCAGGATCAATCAGGAGAGGGCGTCGGTGATCTTGATAGCTCCTGCGTGGCCACGCAGGACTTGGTATGCAGATCTGGTGAATATGTCATCGGCTCCACCATGGAAGCTACCTTTGAGACGAGACCTTCTTGTTCAAGGTCCGTTCGAACATCCGAATCTGGTCTCACTCCAGCTGACTGCTTGGAGATTGAACGCTTGATCTTATCAAAACGAGGGTTCTCAGATTCTGTTATTGATACTCTTGTTCAGGCCAGAAAGCCTGTAACTAGAAAAATTTACCACAAAATATGGAAAAAATATATCTGTTGGTGTGAATCTAAAGGATTCCCTTGGGACAAGGTAAAGATTCCTAAGATTCTATCCTTTCTTCAAGAAGGATTGGAGAAAGGATTATCTGCAAGTTCCTTGAAGGGACAGATTTCTGCCTTGTCTGTGTTACTTCACAAAAAACTGGCAGCTGTGCCAGATGTTCAAGCCTTTGTTCAGGCTCTGGTTAGAATCAAGCCTGTTTACAAACCTTTGACTCCTCCTTGGAGTCTCAACTTAGTTCTTTCAGTTCTTCAGGGGGTTCCGTTTGAACCCTTACATTCCGTTGATATTAAGTTATTTTCTTGGAAAGTTTTGTTTTTGGTTGCAATTTCTTCTGCTAGAAGAGTTTCAGAATTATCTGCTCTGCAGTGTTCTCCTCCTTATCTGGTGTTCCATGCAGATAAGGTGGTTTTACGTACTAAACCTGGTTTTCTTCCAAAAGTTGTTTCTAACAAAAACATTAACCAGCAGATAGTCGTGCCTTCTTTGTGTCCGAAACCAGTTTCGAAGAAGGAACGTTTGTTGCACAATTTGGATGTTGTTCGCGCTCTAAAATTCTATTTAGATGCTACAAAGGATTTTAGACAAACATCTTCCTTTTTGTTGTTTATTCTGGTAAAAGGAGAGGTCAAAAAGCAACTTCTACCTCTCTCTCTTTTTGGATTAAAAGCATCATCAGATTGGCTTACGAGACTGCCGGACGGCAGCCTCCTGAAAGAATCACAGCTCATTCCACTAGGGCTGTGGCTTCCACATGGGCCTTCAAGAACGAGGCTTCTGTTGATCGGATATGTAGGGCAGCGACTTGGTCTTCACTGCACACTTTTACCAAATTTTACAAGTTTGATACTTTTGCTTCTTCTGAGGCTATTTTTGGGAGAAAGGTTTTGCAAGCCGTGGTGCCTTCCATTTAGGTGACCTGATTTGCTCCCTCCCTTCATCCGTGTCCTAAAGCTTTGGTATTGGTTCCCACAAGTAAGGATGACGCCGTGGACCGGACACACCTATGTTGGAGAAAACAGAATTTGTTTACCTGATAAATTACTTTCTCCAACGGTGTGTCCGGTCCACGGCCCGCCCTGGTTTTTTAATCAGGTCTGATAATTTATTTTCTTTAACTACAGTCACCACGGTATCATATGGTTTCTCCTATGCAAATATTCCTCCTTAACGTCGGTCGAATGACTGGGGTAGGCGGAGCCTAGGAGGGATCATGTGACCAGCTTTGCTGGGCTCTTTGCCATTTCCTTTTGGGGAAGAGAATATCCCACAAGTAAGGATGACGCCGTGGACCGGACACACCGTTGGAGAAAGTAATTTATCAGGTAAACATAAATTCTGTTTTTTTTTTTTTTTTTTTTTCTTTCTCTCTCCTTTCTTGGCACCAAAATAAAATCACTTAATTCTTTAGCACTTTTGAGTGTCACAAAGCACGTTTCACATTTAATCCATATTGGGGTGTGCTTCCTTGTTTATGGATAAATTTATTACTTCACCATCACTCACGGGCAAATCCAATCCAGGCATGACTGCCAAAAACAAGGACCGCAGAAATAAAAACCCTACAGGAACACAAGCAGAGCCTCTTGTAGAATTAACTCCCACAAAACTGCAAAACACTTTGACCTCACATGAAACACAAAACCTTGTAGCCAATATATTAGAAGCCATTGCCCCAAAATTTGACTCACTAAAAAATGAAATCAGACAGGATATCTCGCTTCTGACCCTAGAGGTTAGACAATTCTCAAAAAGAATCCAAGAGGCAGAGCAGAGAATTTCAGATATAGAAGACACAACAAATACATATTTTGCAAAAACTGAAGTCAATCAACTTAAGATCTTGAAACTTCAGGCTAAAATTGAAGACTTAGAAAATAGAGCAAGGAGGAATAACCTCAGGATAATAGGCCTCCCAGAGTCATTTAAACAGGACGAGCTCATGCAGGTGATGACACAAGTCCTTCCCCAATTGTTAAAAATGCCCCCAACACAAACACCCATTGTGATCGAAAGGGTTCACAGACTGGGGAGAGCTCCTGACACCTCAACCAATTTAATCAGACCGAGACCAGTTATCGCAAAGTTCCTGAATTTTCAAGACAAAGTGACGTTTCTGCAATTCTATCGCAAAAATCAACCTATTTTTTATAATGAAAATAAAATTCTGCTTTTACAGGATTTCTCCATAGAAACTTCCCTAAAGAGGAGGGAGCTCTCCTCGGTCTGTGGCAAAATGTTGAAATTGGGATGGCAAGCGACTGTCATATTCCCAGCCAGACTTAAACTCACATTAGAAGATCAAACACTTTTTTTTGACTCAGCAGAGGAAGCTGAGAAAAAGATAAATGAACATGGGGCCAATGGATAAACTCATAAAAGATAGATATCTAGTAGGAACCAATGATTCCATGTTATTATGTTGCCGTTAGGGATATTTTTATTTTCTCCTTTTTTTTTTTTTCTTTTCTTTTCTTGCCCTTCTCTCTCTCTCTTTTCTCTCCCTCTTTTCCCTCCCCCCCCCCCCTCCGGCGCCCGCTTTCCACTACATAAAACTAACTCTCACACAAAGAGAACAAAATTCAAGCTATGAATAAAGACATTAAAATTACCTCGTGGAACATAGGTGGGATTGTCTCACCAATTAAGCGAAAAACAATACTGGCACACTTACAGAAAATAAATACACATATAGCTCTAATTCAAGAAACACACCTCAACACCGAAGAATCGTCAAAACTAAAATCTTCCTGGGTGGCTGAATGTATCTTTGCTCCCTCAATCAAAAGGAAAAAGTGAGTGGCTATTCTCTTAGGGAAAAAATTAAATTATGAAAAATTAGACACATGGATCGACCCGCTCAGTAGATTTATAATATTAAAATTAAAGATATCAAACTTAGTATACACTTTTTGCAATTTGTATGCACCCAACATAATTGAATATGGGTTTTGGGACTCTCTCCAATCAAAAATCTTGGAAATGGCGGAAGGGCATATAGTCATCGCAGGGGACTTTAATATGTCCCCGCGAGCACCCCTAGACAGATTAAGATTTGGAATAGCACAGAGAATAAATAAGAAAGACAAACTGGAAAGTAAAATACTTAAATCATTTATGCGGAACATAGCAGTCAGAGATGTCTGGAGGGCACAAAACCCTGACAGCAAAAAGTATACATGTTACTCTAAAACAACCAAATCCCTATCTAGAATTGACCTTATGTTAATCAACGATAGTTTATATCAAAAAGGGGTTAAATCACAAATTACAGACATTCTGATCTCCGATCACGCACCAATTACATTAAATATTCCAGATAAAAATATTTCCGCTAAAAAACAAAGCTTCTTTTTTCCTAAGCACTTGATTAAAAATGCAAAGTTTAGAGAGTGGCTTAAAAGAAAATGGGAAGACTATTTTCAGAATAACAAAAATTCAGTCTCCAGCCCAGTAACTCTGTGGGAAGCAGCAAAAGCGGTACTAAGGGGGGACATAATTGCATACACAGCGAATGTCAGAAGGGAAACTCGCCTGAGAGAGACACAAATAATTGCTACGGTAACTAACGCCTACAATAGATATTTGAACTCCCCTTCAGAGGAGAACTGGAAGAGGTACATTAAGGCCAAAGAGGAGAGAGATACTTTTTTAATCTTGAACGCTACACAAGCAAACTTAAGATACCAATCAAATCTTTACAAATTCGGTAATAAATCAGGTAAAATGCTGGCGAAATTAGTAAAAAATTCGAAATCTTCGAAAACAATTGAAGCAATACAAATTAACGGCAAACTACTTACTTCCCCAGAAGAAATAACTGAATCATTTTTTCAATACTACAACTCTATATATACGGCTGACTCAGTCAATATAAATAAAAGGGACAGTTTCTGGGAAGACATTAATATTACAAAAATCTCACCTGACTTTAATTTGATACTAAACGCCCCAATATCAGAACTAGAGGTAATGCAGGCAATTCAAGCTCTGAAAGGCGAAAAAGCACCAGGTCCTGACGCTTTGCCTAACGAGTTCTATAAAAGCCTGGACAAAGTAATCGCTCCTCATTTAACTATTCTTTACAACCACCTCTTTCAACAGAATAATCAAATACCTCCCAGTTTCCTAGTATCACATACGATTCTCATACCCAAAGCAGGGAAGGACCCACAATGCAGAGAATCTTATAGACCCATCGCACTGTTGAACACGCACTATAAGATCTTTGCTTCAATTCTGGCCAAAAGAATGCAAAAAGGTTTATCTGAGGTGATCCATAATGATCAAGTAGATTTTCTCCTTAAAAGAAGCTCTTCATCTAAAATTAGACAACTGCTCCTATCCATTGATTATTTTAAAAATAGTGAAGGCAAGCCTGATCAGAATCAGGACGCAGCGGTAATAGCAATCGATGCTGAGAAAGCATTTGACCGAGTTAGCCATGACCATATTTTAAATACTCTGAAACAATATGGATTTCAAGAGAAATTCTTAAATTTAGCAAATAATCTTTGCTCCCAAGCATCATCTATACTAGTAATTCGTGGACAGGAATCTAAGAGCATTCGACTAGGGCAAGGCACGAGACAGGGATGCCCGCTTTCGCCACTTCTGTTTGACTTGGCGATTGAACCTCTAGCCATAAAAATTAGAAAACATGTTGAAGAAATCAAAATTCACAATAAAGAACTGAAAGTGGCTTTATACGCGGACGATCTGTTAGTATATGTTTCTAACACCGCTAAGAATATTCCTATAGTACTCAACATAATTGAACATTTCGGATGTTTTGCAGGGTATAGAATGAATAAACAAAAAACAGAACTGCTCTGGCTAAGAAAGACCGACACCTCTCAAATAAACAATCCATTTAAAACTGTCGTGGACTCATTCAGATACCTAGGGATTATAGTCTAATCCAATCCCCGAGAGTGGTACTTTAAATATAACCCCAACGATTACAAATGCAATCTCACTAATGAGAGACTGGCAGAAATTGCCTCTCTCCCTTGCCGGGCGTACCGCTCTATATAAAATGGTAATCCTACCAAAGATAACATACATTTTGCAGAATCTCCCATTGTTCATAAAAGCACAAGATATCAAGAAGTTCAATCAGGCGCTCCGCAAATTTTTATGGCAGACAAGGAAACCTAGAATCTCGCTGCAGAGATTATATCTAGCAAAACAATTTGCGGGACTAGCCCTTCCTAACTTATATCTTTATAATTTAGTCTTTCTAGGCCGAATTGCGGCAGACTGGATAGCAGAAGCCGACTACTTTACGGACAATAGATTAGAGAACAGTATAATCTACCCCCTGAAGCCAATATCATTACTTCATACTCCGGCTCATCTTTTCCCCAAACAGGTGAAGACTCATAAAACCATTTATACAATAACACAGGCATGGAAAAAGATTGGAGCATTAATGGGTATAAACACGAATATTCCCAGATACCAAACCTTCCTAGGGAACCCAGAATTTCAAGAGGGCTCCCAAGCTCCTCATTTGAAGAGATGGCAGGAACAGGGGCTTAAATGCACCAGACAGCTCTACCACTTAGACTCAGGAATTATTAAAACCTTCCACTAGCTGAAACTGGAATTCAATCTTGATAACCAAGACTTCTTTGCCTACCTGCAAGCTAGACATTACACTAGCCAGCTACGAGCCCAATTCAACTGGAAATGGACCTGGGGGAAACTCGAAGCATGGCCAACCCTGATTAAGGTGGGTCAATGTTCGATTTCCCCATGGTATACTTATCTTAACTCGAAGGAAGGTGGTTATAATGTAGAGAAACTAGCTCAGAAATGGTCAGATCAATTACCTATGAACATAGATAAGGAAGTACATATTATGAGATCCTTGACACTCCTCCATAATTCCACTATTTCTGAAACTTGGAGAGAGTCCCATCTAAAGGTCCTATATCAAACATATTATACACCAGACAAAGCCCATAGATGGAACAATAAGGAATTCAATATATGTCCAAAATGTAGTATGCTAGCCGCAGACTTATTACATATGGTATGGTTATGTTCTAAAATCAAACAATTTTGGTACAGATTAGAATTTTGGCTATTAAAGAAGGTGAAAACCGATTTGTTTAAATTCAATCTACTAACCATAATTTTTCTGTCAAAAAATGAGGAAGACTTCAGAGACGCCAAATTAGTGAACCTAGTAATCTTAGCTGCAAGGAACTTGATTTTTAAAAAATGGAAAACTAGATTTATACCCACGACGAATGAAGTAAAGAATTACCTTAAAAAACAATATCGGATCGAACAACTGGCCACAGATCTGAACTCAGAGCAAGAAATTATAGCCTTTTTTAGCAAATGGTCCAAATTCATTAAAAGTTTTTCTCCAGCAGAAGTGGATTATATGATAACTCCATTTCAAAACTCTGAAATAGTACAATTGGGCGCCTGGTAGTGGGGGGTGGGTGCGGGTGGGGGAGGGGGGAGAGAGATGGTTCTTTTCTCCTTCCTTTTTTTTTTTTTCTTTTCTCTTTTCTCTTTTCTCTTTTTTCTCTTTTTTTCTCTTTTTCCTTCTCTTCCTTTTCTCTTTTTCCTGTTGTCTTATTTTTCTTTTTCTCAAATACTAAGTTAAAAAAATCCAACAGTGTTTCATAAATAATGGAAATGATATATGGTGGATAGTCCCATTCTTACGAATTCTGTATTTACAAATAAGGATGATTGGACACACTCATTGCAACGTTAAGTTCTTTATTTCTTGTAACTGTTATATAAATCTGTTTTGACTGTTCCATGATTACATTTGTGGCATTGTTGGCACAAAATAAAAAATTAAAAAAAAAAAAAAAAAAAAGTTAGTTGATACAATAATGCACATAATTATAGTGAGGTGGTAGTACTCCTGCTTCTAGGCTCGCACAGGGATGGTAAGTGTTAAATGTGTATTTAACATGCAAAGCAAAAACACTCCCTTAATATTAGGTGTAACTTTGTTTAACCTCTAGCAGTACAGGTGGCAGCAAGTGATACAGTAGAGCTAAACATAGGATACACCTTAAGAGATACAAAGTAGTGTACTAGTTAACATAAATTATATTTATAGTAATGCTTACTATATGGACAGCTGCTAGGACAAACTTAACAAGCCAAAGGCTTAAATACCTCTCCCACTTCCCCTATCCCCCAGTCATCCTTTGCCTTTCGTCACAGGAGACGGTGCAAGCTAGCTGCGGCATGTCTTGCCCTCTGGACCTCCTTAAGGCCATCTGTGGCTCAGTGTATGGAATTAATTGGTCTCATGGACATAATTCCCTCTGCATGCTGAGACAGTGGAATGTCAATAATTCGGATCTGTCTCAACACATGGACATAATTCCCTCTGCATGCTGAGACAGTGGAATGTCAATAATTCGGATCTGTCTCAACACATTTCCCTGGACAGCCGGTCGAGAGAATCGCTCTCTTAGTGGCTCTGTCCAGATCATCTGTCCTGAGGAACATCCTTTCTAAGACTATCCTGGGAGATTGGGACTACGGACACAAGCCTCTCAGGATGGGGTGCGAAGAAGGCACAGGGACTGTGGTCTCAGGAGGAACGCTTTCTCCGGATCAACATTCTGGAATTTCGAGCAATCTTCAATGCTCTGAAGGCTTGGCCTCTTCTGGGTTCGTCCAGGTTTATTAGATTCCAATCAGACAATATAAACTTGGTGGCTTACATAAACCATCAGAGGAATGAGAAGCTCAGTAGCGATGAGGGGGAAGTATCTCAGATTCTGAAGTGGGCGGAGGCCCACGGCTGTTTGCTGTCAGCGATCCACATTCCAGGTGTGGACAACTGGGAAGCGGATTTTCTCAGCAGACAATCCTTTCATCTGGGGGAATGGTCTCTCCATCCCGAAGTGTTTGCGGAGATATGCAACAGGTGGAGAATGCCGGAGATAGATCTCATGGCGTCTCGTCTAAATACCAAGCTACCCAGATATGGGTCGAGGTCCAGGGATCCTCACTCGGAGCGAATAGATGCATTAGCGGTGCCTTGGAGGTTCAGTCTAATCTACCTTTTCCCGCCGTTGCCACTCCTTCCTTGTGAGTGGCCCGCATCAAGCAGGAGCGGGGGTCAGTGATACTGATTGCTCCACTGTGGCTGCGAAGATGTGGTTCGGATCTAGTGGGGATGTCTTTTTTTTTTTTTTTTTCCCCTCTGAAAATTACCTTGTCGCAGGGATCTGCTGGAACAAGGTCCTCAAAATCTAGATTCTCTGAGGCTGACTGCATGGAGATTAGTCCTAGTCATTGATACTCATTAGCTTGTAAGCTGGTTACTCGTCTCATCTATCATAAGGTGTGGAGAACCTATTTATTCTGGTGTGAAGAGTGTGGATTTCCCTGACATAAGGTTAAGGTTGCCAGGAATATATCGTTTCTCCAGGATGGACTGGAGAAGGGTCTTTCTGCTAGTTCCTTGAGGGAACAGATTTCGTCCCTCTCTGTTTTACTGCACAAGAGGCTCTCTGAGCTTCCAGATGTACAGTCTTTTTTTGTTAAGGCTCTGATTAGAATCAGACCCGTGTTGAAGTCTGAATCTTGTTCTTAAAGTTTTGCAGCGGTCTCCATTTGAGCCTATGCATTAAATTGACATTAAGTTGTTATCCTGGAAGGGTCTTTTTCTACTGGCTATTGCTTCTGCGCGCAGATAATCTGAGATTGCAATGTGAGCCCCCTTATCTGGTGTTCCATTCTGATAAGGCTGTCCTACGTTCTACGTTAGGGTTTCTCCCTAAGGTCGTGTCAGACCACAACATCAGTCAAGAGATTGTGGTTCCTTCCTTGTGTCCTAATCCTTCTTCTTTGAAGGAATGTTTGCTTCATAATTTGGACGTGGTTCGAGCCTTGAAGTTCTATCTTCAGGCTACTAAGGATTTTAGACAAACTCCTTCCTTGTTTGTTGCCTATTCTGGGAAGCGTAAGGGGCAGGTGGTCTCTGCGACTTCCTTGTCTTTTTGGATAAGGAGTGTTATCCGCTTAGCTTATGAGACAGCGGGACATAAACCTCCTCAGAGAATTACGGCTCATTCTACTAGAGCAGTGGCTTCCTCTGGACCTTTAAGAACGAGGCCTCTATGGATTAGATTTGTAAGGCAGCTACCTGGTCCTCCATACATACTTTTTCTAAATTTTACTAGTTTGATGTTTTTGCTTCAGCTTTGTTCAGGCTTTGGTTTGTATTAGGTCTATTTTTCCTCATTGGAATCTTAACTCAGTGTTAAGAGTGTTGCAGGTTCCTCCTTTTTGAGCCTATGCATAAACTGGACATTTAACTACTTTTTTGGAAAGTGTTATTTCTTTTGGCTATATCTTCTGCTGGAAGAGTTTCTGAATTGTCCTTTCTTGTGAGCCTCCTTATCAGATTTTTCATCAGGATAAGGCTGTTTTACAGACATTATTTATTTTTTTGTCTTATGTTTCTTCAGACAACATTGGTAGAGAGATTGGTGTTCCTCCTTTGTGTCCTAATCCTAAAAATGCTTCTGAAAGATCTTTGCATTTTCTGGATGTTAGGGCATTGAAATATTATGTTTCTGCTACGAAGGATTTTAGACAAACTTCTAGTTTATTCTTTTTCTTTGGTCTAGGAAAAGTCAGGATGCCTCTTTATCCTCTAGTTTAAAACGTTTGCTTCACAGAGCGTATTTGGAGGCTGGTCAGTTGCCACTTCTTGGGCTTTTAAGAATGAGACTTTAGTTAATTAAATTAGCAAGTGGTGGTCTTTGCATACTTTCACTAAAAGCTACCATTTTTGTTTTTGCTTCCTCTGAAGCAGCCTTTGGTAGACCGGTTCTTCAGGCCGTTGTCTTTGATGGTTAGGGCTGTTTTTAGGTGCATTTAAAAAAAAAAAAAAATTCTTTAGGGTTGTGGATTTTTTCTCTCTCTGTGAAAAATGTTTTTAAATCCCTCCCTTTGTTACTACTCATGGAATACACATCTTGGGTATTAGTTCTGATGAGTAATTGTGGACTCTCACCACCTGTATGAAAGAAAATATGTTTGCTTACCTGAAATTAATTTTCTTTCATGGTGGTGAGTCCACTAGCCCTCACCCACTGTTTATTTTTGATTAGATTTTTTTTATTTTTTTGAGCAAATCTTTTCCCTGCTCCTTTTTTGGCTCTTATTCCTTTTTCTTACGCCACTTGCTTGGCTATACGTTACACTGAGGTATGTGGGAGGGCTCTTGTGGTTTGGTAATATGTTGCTTCCTCCTAGTGGTAGAGTAATTCCTATGAGTATTAGATTGTGAACTCCCAGCACCATGAAAGAAATTAATTTATCAGGTAAGCATATAATATTTTGGTCTCTTTAACCCTTTAGCCTCAGGCATTCTACACCCCCCTCCCCCCAGAGGTTCCCACACAAATTTAACTTATTGTGTATTGTTTCTATGGCATATGTAATAAATGGAATCATGGGAGAAGTAATTTCCTAAATATTTTAAACCAAAACTTTCACACAGCATCAGTTCACCTTCCCAAAACTCCAAAACTTATGTTTTAATTAAAAATAATTTTAGATGGGGGCGGAGCAAGCAGCCGAGCTGGCAAGTCGCATTTCAAAGGAGCTCTACAATTGAAAATAACCCTCAATAATTTTATATAGTTTTTGCTCATATTGAAGAGAAAATATTGGTTAGTGGGGGTATAGTGATTAATCTAGACCCTTGAAGAAGGGGTTTAATAACTTTGGAAGAGCGGCTTTAACCTCTACTGCCTGTCTATATTATAAGGAAAATAGAAGCCTTTAGGCTACAATAGCTACTAGACACCGGAATAAACAGGGTGTTTATTTTACAATCCACATTAAAGGACAATGCCTACAAAACCGATAGAAGAGGAGGTATCTGAGATATTGGAGAGCCTCTTCTCTGACACGTTAGTCATAATTTCCCGGTGGATTACACAACAGACTACGCCACACATACTCCAAGATGGCGCCACACCGCTACTACGCACTACTGCAACTATGAAGTCTGACTACTCGGTGGGGGACACAAAGGTCTTGGTGAGATGCGCTGACAACACGGAGATCCAGGATCCACCAGAGACATATTTATCTCACCTGAAACAGTTGCCAAGCTTGGGCTATTGTTTACTACCTACACAATTAAGCTCGGTGGCAAAGAGCCGACGCACCGCTACCGCTGACAAGCTGAGTCAGACTTGGGAGAGGAGGGCCGTTGCGGTGAGCATCAACAAGACCTCCAAAGGGGACCATCTCACTGCGGTTGACTTTGAGGAGAGGGGCAACAATTCTGGATATGCAGCGGTAGCCATAATAAATACAACCTTGATTCTGCCTATGCCTAAAAACTCACGACCTGATGGTAAGCCTGGAAGCGACTCTCTCTCTATGGCCTCTTTCACGCATACTGCATTGCACATTGTCCCGGCAGTGGAAAAGGGAACTATAAAGAAGCTATTATTCCCAGACACTGAGCCAGTGATTCTTAGAGGTATTGGCTAAAGGGTTTGCACCGGAGCTTCTTCAATATATGTTGATTTGCGCGGACTTATTGGCTGCTCTGGAGAACTTTTATTTCTAAAAATGTGATAAGTGGATTTTCATACTTGTCTAAAGTTTCCTTGTTATGCACTTGTATATACTCATTCCTCTACTTTGTTTATTGTGTACAGTGATGCTCCTGTTAAGTTAAATTATACCTTTCAGTGAACAAGATATGGTGTGGAAACCAAACTTACATTATTATCTCTATTCATAAGGTTCAGGCTTGTGTTATTTGACAAGCCATATGGTCTGAAGCACTAGATGTCCAGACATTTTAGAAACTTTTGGGACGGACTATACAAATACCTTCTATTAATGTTTTAACATGTCTTTATGATCCTTTCTCACCACCTTAATAATCCTGTACTTACCATAGATATGTGGTAATAGGATCAACCCAGGTCAACCGTTCCTTTGTTTATATCGGTTACGTGTAGAAGATTTCTACTTACTATAATACTGTGTTTTTCTCTTATATTTTTATAAATATATATATATATATATATATATATATAATTTTTTTTTTTTTTTTTTTTTCTCAGATTTAACAGAATCCCACCACAGTTATGTAGCTCAATTTTTCTTTTTTGCTATAAGAATTTACCCTATTGTGATGTCTTAATGGCTATGCTCAGGGGGCTATTAGTACATTATTCTGACATGTTATATAGATTCCAACTTTCTCTACTAGATGTAAGTCAAAGCATGGCTCGAATTTTATATGGCCGAGAGAAAAGGTTAATATTGCTTTAGAGGACAATAGGACTATTGTTTGTGAAATTAATGGGGGCACATGCAGTGTATTATTTCATTTGCTGAAGTTGATGACCTTGTAAGACAATATGGTTTCAGTGAAACTGGATAAAATCCCTCCTTACCTATAAACTAGCCTTCCTGGCATATTATAACACATGGGTTTTGTGACAGTTACCGCCCACAAAGCTTCCAGACTTCATAACGTCAACTAACCTGGGTGGGAATTTCTTATTGGTACAAACTAATTTGATGTTGGATATATCAATGTGTTAGCCATATCATATATTATATTGCCCTTATGAACTTAGGTTTTGTGCCGCAGGGTATAGGGCCCATACTCATGCGACAGACTTACATCTTTCTCAATATTTCTTAAGATTAAGCCTAGTTCTTGCAAATACATTTATGAATGCTAACTAACACCTACTCCATACGTAGATATTATTTCTTATACAACTTTTTTGCTCTTAACCCTGTTGCTATGGATATAGCCATAGTCACTCAAAAGCTTAGATATAAATTGACTTAAGCTAGACACATATAGACATATATACCTTTTCAAAGATACGTATGGTATTTCACTCCCTAAGTTCTCACCTCCACTATAGATATATATCTAGACTTAAATGCTGTTCAATTCATAGATTCCCATCCTACATAGATATAACTTATTAGGCAAGCAGTGGATTCCGTATTCATAGTTATATACGTAATAGGAATGGCCTTCTGTGCTATTACCATAGTAATATGATTGTATGAGCTAATTTTGATGCTGTGGCTATAAGATAGTTTGCCCCCTATAATGCTCTGTGCTCACTGGGATTCTTCTATAATATGTTATACCCATATAGTGCATTATTTAACACAAACACATGAAAGATATCTCCCCTCACCCTTTCCCACTTGGTTTATCAAAGTGGTTCATATCCAACATCCCTTTTCCGTCTCTGTCCAGTAGTGACAACTATCCCTGAGGGGAGATGACAGGACTATATGCCTAACTCTCAGCTCTCCATATAAAGTAATATAGCTGTTTTATTAAGCCAGCCTAAAACGTTTATATTTTGACTCTGATTTACCGCCCCCCGTCCCCTTTTCCGTACACCCTTGAGTTTACTTCATAAACAAAGGAAAATATATTCTGTAGAGAATCCTTTCAATTACTTACTTTATTGTTCAACCATCTTTCTTACCTGGTGATCCCCAAAAAGTGTATTAATCTGAGTAGCCTATTCAGTGAGACCAATACACTGGTTGTATTGAGAGCCATTAGATAGAATAACTAATGATTATTTATACTGTTACTGCTATTTTTATTTTACATGTTTATATCTGACGGACCACCTACATATATTTAGACCGTGTTAAACTACTGATGATTGGAAAGTATAAGCGTTATATGATATCCCTTCCCTTTAAATAAGAAAATTAAGATTCACCGTTTGAGACCCATGAGCGGTCTTGTATTGTTTCCAGTTACCTTCGTTGATATATTTTATTCTTTGTATCTTATGAAGGTCCAAGAGTGGCCATATAATCTTTAGAAAGGTAAATAGTTTATTAGGCATAAATTACACATCTGGATCTCGCAACGGTTTTGTATCTTGAGTTGATATGCTAAAATGTTTTTGTATAATGTGTATTGATATTTCAATATTGTATGCCTCAAAGTGAATCTCAATAAAACTATTTGAAGGAAAAAAAAAATAATAATTTTAGATTGTGACTATGAACCAAAATTATGAAGATTAGTAAGTATAAAATAAGTGACCATATAAAAGACTAATCTAAATATATAACAAAAAGCTAAAATAGTTTTACCTACATTTATCCAGTATTTAATTTTTTACAAAATGTTTTATTCGCCCACTTCTCCCATTTGTTTGGATTGCTATAATATTTTTACTATAACAGGGGTTAATGTCTCTTTTTATTACTGAGCTCCATGAAGTAATATCCCATCTTTTATTATTTTTTTATATAGAAATATTTACGCATTTAAAGGTGTTTTTAAACATATTTTCCAGCAATTTTATTAATGTTGAATTTACTGAAACAATACCAGTTGCAATATTTATTATTGAATGGATACATTGTTTTGTGCTCTTTTGTACAGGTTCAGCAGACTCTGACTATCCTTCAGCAACTTGCTACGGCCATTGGACCCAGCATCAAACAACATGTGAAAAATCTGGGGATGCCTATTATAACTGTGCTAGGAGATAGTAAGGTGAGCTGTTGGTATTGGGCATTTTCTGATTATGTGGCTAGGCTCTTACTGATGAGCTTCTCTTTGCAGTATTTCTAAATGTATTTGGTTTTAATATGTGTTTAACACAACCGTAACTGCAAGCGTTAAAGGGACTCTAAACACTTTAGGAAGGCCTGTCTGTGTTGTAGAATAACATAGCATCCAAGTTTTTAAAACAAATTAACATCCTTTTTATTGCAGTTGTTTATCAATAGCAAAACTCCCCCCACTGTTTGCATTATATTGAGTATCCAATCTGGGCTTTATACTTCAGACAACAAGGCTAACCATAGTCATGCTCTTAGTATAAAGTTAATTCTTTTGTAGTTATTTTTTTAAATAATTTAAGGGAAGACCTATGTAGCATGGTTTCTCCAACATAGGTGTGTCCGGTCCACGGCGTCATCCTTACTTGTGGGATATTCTCTTCCCCAACAGGAAATGGCAAAGAGCCCAGCAAAGCTGGTCACATGATCCCTCCTAGGCTCCGCCTACCCCAGTCATTCTCTTTGCCGTTGTACAGGCAACATCTCCACGGAGATGGCTTAGAGTTTTTTTAGTGTTTAACTGTAGTTTTTATTATTCAATCAAGAGTTTGTTATTTTAAAATAGTGCTGGTATGTACTATTTACTCTGAAACAGAAAAGAGATGAAGATTTCTGTTTGTATGAGGAAAATGATTTTAGCAACCGTTACTAAAATCCATGGCTGTTCCACACAGGACTGTTGAGAGGAATTAACTTCAGTTGGGGGAACAGTGAGCAGTCTTTTGCTGCTTGAGGTATGACACATTCTAACAAGACGATGTAATGCTGGAAGCTGTCATTTTCCCTATGGGATCCGGTAAGCCATTTTTATTCAGACAGTAAATAAGGGCTTCACAAGGGCTTATTAAGACTGTAGACATTTTCTGGGCTAAATCGATTCATATATTACACATATTTAACCTTGAGGAATCATTTAATCTGGGTATTTTTGTTAAATAATATCGGCAGGCACTGTTTTAGACACCTTATTCTCTAGGGGCTTTCCCTAATCATAGGCAGAGCCTCATTTTCGCGCCGGTATTGCGCACTTGTTTTTGAGCAGCATGACATGCAGTCGCATGTGTGAGGAGCTCTGATACATAGAAAAGACTTTCTGAAGGCGTCATTTGGTATCGTATTCCCCTTTGGGCTTGGTTGGGTCTCAGCAAAGCAGATACCAGGGACTGTAAAGGGGTTAAAGTTAAAAACGGCTCCGGTTCTGTTATTTTAAGGGTTAAAGCTTCCAAATTTGGTGTGCAATACTTTTAAGGCTTTAAGACACTGTGGTGAAATTTTGGTGAATTTTGAACAATTCCTTCATACTTTTTCGCAATTGCAGTAATAAAGTGTGTTCAGTTTAAAATTTAAAGTGACTGTAACGGTTTTATTTTAAAACGTTTTTTGTACTTTGTTATCAAGTTTATGCCTGTTTAACATGTCTGAACTACCAGATAGACTGTGTTCTGAATGTGGGGAAGCCAAGGTTCCTTCTCATTTAAATAAATGTGATTTATGTGACACTGAAAATGATGCCCAAGATGATTCCTCAAGTGAGGGGAGTAAGCATGGTACTGCATCATTCCCTCCTTCGTCTACACCAGTCTTGCCCACTCAGGAGGCCCCTAGTACATCTAGCGCGCCAATACTCCTTACTATGCAACAATTAACGGCTGTAATGGATAATTCTATCAAAAACATTTTAGCCAAAATGCCCACTTATCAGCGTAAGCGCGACTGCTCTGTTTTAGATACTGAAGAGCATGAGGACGCTGATGATAATGGTTCTGAAATGCCCCTATACCAGTCTGAGGGGGCCAGGGAGGTTTTGTCTGAGGGAGAAATTTCAGATTCAGGGAAAATTTCTCAACAAGCTGAACCCGATGTGATTACATTTAAATTTAAGTTGGAACATCTCCGCGCTCTGCTTAAGGAGGTATTATCCACTCTGGATGATTGTGAGAATTTGATCATCCCAGAGAAACTATGTAAAATGGACAAGTTCCTAGAGGTCCCGGGGCTCCCAGAAGCTTTTCCTATACCCAAGCGGGTGGCGGACATTGTAAATAAAGAATGGGAAAGGCCCGGTATACCTTTCGTCCCTCCCCCCATATTTAAAAAATTGTTTCCTATGGTCGACCCTAGAAAGGACTTATGGCAGACTGTCCCCAAGGTCGAGGGAGCGGTTTCTACTTTAAACAAACGCACCACTATACCCATAGAAGATAGTTGTGCTTTCAAAGATCCTATGGATAAAAAATTAGAAGGTTTGCTTAAAAAGATGTTTGTTCAGCAAGGTTACCTTCTACAACCAATTTCATGCATTGTCCCTGTCACTACAGCCGCGTGTTTCTGGTTCGATGAGCTAGTAAAGGCGATCGATAGTGATTCTCCTCCTTATGAGGAGATTATGGACAGAATCCGTGCTCTCAAATTGGCTAATTCTTTCACCCTAGACGCCACTTTGCAATTGGCTAGGTTAGCGGCGAAGAATTCTGGGTTTGCTATTGTGGCGCGTAGAGCGCTTTGGTTGAAATCTTGGTCAGCGGATGCGTCTTCCAAGAACAAACTCCTTAACATTCCTTTCAAGGGGAAAACGCTGTTTGGCCCTGACTTGAAAGAGATTATCTCTGATATCACTGGGGGTAAGGGCCACGCCCTTCCTCAGGATAGGTCTTTCAAGGCCAAAAATAAACCTAATTTTCGTCCCTTTCGTAGAAACGGACCAGCCCCAAGTGCTACGTCCTCTAAGCAAGAGGGTAATACTTCTCAAGCCAAGCCAGCCTGGAGACCAATGCAAGGCTGGAACAAGGGAAAGCAGGCCAAGAAACCTGCCACTGCTACCAAGACAGCATGAAATGTTGGCCCCCAATCCGGGTCCGGATCTGGTGGGGGGCAGACTCTCTCTCTTCGCTCAGGCTTGGGCAAGATATGTTCTGGATCCTTGGGCACTAGAAATAGTCTCCCAAGGTTATCTTCTGGAATTCAAGGGGCTTCCCCCAAGGGGGAGGTTCCACAGGTCTCAATTGTCTTCAGACCACATAAAGAGACAGGCATTCTTACATTGTGTAGAAGACCTGTTAAAAATGGGAGTGATTCATCCTGTTCCATTAGGAGAACAAGGGATGGGGTTCTACTCCAATCTGTTCATAGTTCCCAAAAAAGAGGGAACGTTCAGACCAATCTTAGATCTCAAGATCTTAAACAAGTTTCTCAAGGTTCCATCGTTCAAAATGGAAACCATTCGAACAATTCTTCCTTCCATCCAGGAAGGTCAATTCATGACCACGGTGGATTTAAAGGATGCGTATCTACATATTCCTATCCACAAGGAACATCATCGGTTCCTAAGGTTCGCATTCCTGGACAAGCATTACCAGTTCGTGGCGCTTCCTTTCGGATTAGCCACTGCTCCAAGGATTTTCACAAAGGTACTAGGGTCCCTTCTAGCGGTGCTAAGACCAAGGGGCATTGCAGTAGTACCTTACTTGGACGACATTCTGATTCAAGCGTCGTCCCTTCCTCAAGCAAAGGCTCACACGGACATAGTCCTGGCCTTTCTCAGATCTCACGGATGGAAAGTGAACGTGGAAAAGAGTTCTCTATCTCCGTCGACAAGGGTTCCCTTCTTGGGAACAATAATAGACTCCTTAGAAATGAGGATTTTTCTGACAGAGACCAGAAAAACAAAACTTCTAAACTCTTGTCAAACACTTCATTCCGTTCCTCTTCCTTCCATAGCGCAGTGCATGGAAGTAATAGGTTTGATGGTAGCGGCAATGGACATAGTTCCTTTTGCGCGCATTCATCTAAGACCATTACAACTGTGCATGCTCAGTCAGTGGAATGGGGACTATACAGACTTGTCTCCGAAGATACAAGTAAATCAGAGGACCAGAGACTCACTCCGTTGGTGGCTGTCCCTGGACAACCTGTCACAAGGGATGACCTTCCGCAGACCAGAGTGGGTCATTGTCACGACCGACGCCAGTCTGATGGGCTGGGGCGCGGTCTGGGGATCCCTGAAAGCTCAGGGTCTTTGGTCTCGGGAAGAATCTCTTCTACCGATAAATATTCTGGAACTGAGAGCGATATTCAATGCTCTCAAGGCTTGGCCTCAGCTAGCAAAGGCCAAGTTCATACGGTTTCAATCAGACAACATGACGACTGTTGCGTACATCAACCATCAGGGGGGAACAAGGAGTTCCCTGGCGATGGAAGAAGTGACCAAAATCATTCAATGGGCGGAGACTCACTCCTGCCACCTGTCTGCAATCCACATCCCAGGAGTGGAAAATTGGGAAGCGGATTTTCTGAGTCGTCAGACATTACATCCGGGGGAGTGGGAACTCCATCCGGAAATCTTTGCCCAAATTACTCAACTGTGGGGCATTCCAGACATGGATCTGATGGCCTCTCGGCAGAACTTCAAGGTTCCTTGCTACGGGTCCAGATCCAGGGATCCCAAGGCGACTCTAGTAGATGCACTAGTAGCACCTTGGACCTTCAAACTAGCTTATGTATTCCCGCCGTTTCCTCTCATCCCCAGGCTGATAGCCAGGATCAATCAGGAGAGGGCGTCGGTGATCTTGATAGCTCCTGCGTGGCCACGCAGGACTTGGTATGCAGATCTGGTGAATATGTCATCGGCTCCACCATGGAAGCTACCTTTGAGACGAGACCTTCTTGTTCAAGGTCCGTTCGAACATCCGAATCTGGTCTCACTCCAGCTGACTGCTTGGAGATTGAACGCTTGATCTTATCAAAACGAGGGTTCTCAGATTCTGTTATTGATACTCTTGTTCAGGCCAGAAAGCCTGTAACTAGAAAAATTTACCACAAAATATGGAAAACATATATCTGTTGGTGTGAATCTAAAGGATTCCCTTGGGACAAGGTAAAGATTCCTAAGATTCTATCCTTTCTTCAAGAAGGATTGGAGAAAGGATTATCTGCAAGTTCCTTGAAGGGACAGATTTCTGCCTTGTCTGTGTTACTTCACAAAAAACTGGCAGCTGTGCCAGATGTTCAAGCCTTTGTTCAGGCTCTGGTTAGAATCAAGCCTGTTTACAAACCTTTGACTCCTCCTTGGAGTCTCAACTTAGTTCTTTCAGTTCTTCAGGGGGTTCCGTTTGAACCCTTACATTCCGTTGATATTAAGTTATTATCTTGGAAAGTTTTGTTTTTGGTTGCAATTTCTTCTGCTAGAAGAGTTTCAGAATTATCTGCTCTGCAGTGTTCTCCTCCTTATCTGGTGTTCCATGCAGATAAGGTGGTTTTACGTACTAAACCTGGTTTTCTTCCAAAAGTTGTTTCTAACAAAAACATTAACCAGGAGATAGTCGTGCCTTCTTTGTGTCCGAAACCAGTTTCGAAGAAGGAACGTTTGTTGCACAATTTGGATGTTGTTCGCGCTCTAAAATTCTATTTAGATGCTACAAAGGATTTTAGACAAACATCTTCCTTGTTTGTTGTTTATTCTGGTAAAAGGAGAGGTCAAAAAGCAACTTCTACCTCTCTCTCTTTTTGGATTAAAAGCATCATCAGATTGGCTTACGAGACTGCCGGACGGCAGCCTCCTGAAAGAATCACAGCTCATTCCACTAGGGCTGTGGCTTCCACATGGGCCTTCAAGAACGAGGCTTCTGTTGATCAGATATGTAGGGCAGCAACTTGGTCTTCACTGCACACTTTTACCAAATTTTACAAGTTTGATACTTTTGCTTCTTCTGAGGCTATTTTTGGGAGAAAGGTTTTGCAAGCCGTGGTGCCTTCCATTTAGGTGACCTGATTTGCTCCCTCCCTTCATCCGTGTCCTAAAGCTTTGGTATTGGTTCCCACAAGTAAGGATGACGCCGTGGACCGGACACACCTATGTTGGAGAAAACAGAATTTATGTTTACCTGATAAATTACTTTCTCCAACGGTGTGTCCGGTCCACGGCCCGCCCTGGTTTTTTAATCAGGTCTGATAATTTATTTTCTTTAACTACAGTCACCACGGTATCATATGGTTTCTCCTATGCAAATATTCCTCCTTAACGTCGGTCGAATGACTGGGGTAGGCGGAGCCTAGGAGGGATCATGTGACCAGCTTTGCTGGGCTCTTTGCCATTTCCTGTTGGGGAAGAGAATATCCCCCAAGTAAGGATGACGCCGTGGACCGGACACACCGTTGGAGAAAGTAATTTATCAGGTAAACATAAATTCTGTTTTTCTTTTTAAGTGGGTTTTCTAAAATGCAGCCTGCAATTTGCAGGGCAAAATTACAGGAAAGGGGCAAATAAAAAAATGTGTGTAAATAGTAGGCTGTTATAACACAACTAAACATTTTATCTAAAATTCTTAAGGTGTTTTTGTCCCCTTTTAAGTCTTATTCTGCTTACTCAAATTTTTTGTTCTGTGCATTTACGTGGCACTTTGTGTTCCTTCTATTTAGGCCAATGTGAGAGCAACTGCTCTTACCACTCTTAATTTATGGGTGGAACAGACTGGTATGAAGGAATGGCTGGAAGGAGAGGAACTGTCTGAGGAGCTTAAAAAGGAAAATCCTTTCCTGAGACAGGAGGTAAATATTTTGATATTATACAGAGTGTAAATAACTCTGAAGTTGTGTTCATCATTTCTGGTATTGCTTTCCATATTTAAACATTCATTTGGTTCATATTTAGGCATGCACTTAGAGAATTTATTCATACATTTTTTGCCCTTTTCTATCTTTAAATGCATTTGTGTGTGTGTGTTGTGGTTGTAGGCGTTTGTTTCCCAAAATATGCTTATCTGCACAGACCCTGGAAATCCCTGTCTGCAAATGTTGAAAAATACAAAGCAAAATGAAGGCATCCCAAATTGTGCAAAGAGATGATTACTCACAAAAGATAATTACTGAAGAGGGCAAATCAAGCAGTCTGGACATTTAGGAGCATTCCAGCAGGGTCATCCTCAGGTTCCCTTAGAACCTTCAGTCAGGGGATGGAGCCTCCAGATAATCAGTCTTCCAGCAGCAGCCTGTGCCCTTTCGTTACTGATTTAAAAATCTAAAATTGTGTGATGTATAGTGGCAAATACCAATATCACATAACAAAAGCCTCTGTAAGTGATACAAGGGCTCAAGTAATTTAATAAGATGGTATTTTTAGCTGCACAAAACAGTAGCATAAAAGTAAAATGTGTTTAATAAAAGCTAGTAAAAACACTCAACACATTTCATCAGGTGGGTAACACTCGCTACCTACCGATATTTATACCTTCATCATATTGTCTCACAACAACCTCCAGTGTTTCACACATGCATGATTCTGCCAGTCATGTGAAAATGATTTATTTTTTAATGACACGATGAGTCCACAGGTCATCTTAATTACTATTGGGAATATCACTCCTGCCCTGCAGGAGGCGGCAAAGAGCACCACAGTCAAGCTGTTAAATATCACCTCCCTTCCCTCCCACCCCAGTCATTCTCTTTGCCTACGTTAAGAGCAAGGAGGTGGTAAAATTAGGTTTTAGAAAAAGATTCTTCAATCAAGAGTTTACTATTTTTAAAGTAGTACAAGATTGTGCTGCTTTGTCCTAGGGTGTAGCCGTAGTCCATATCAGTCTCTTCAGTAGAGCAGTGGTGGCTTTAGAGCAATGGGAACTTGTGGGACATAATTCTCACTGCGCCTCTCATATACTGTTTGTGCTCTTACACTGAAAGCCTGAGCAAAATTACTCAGTCAATTTTCTCTTTTCACAGGTCCATGGGAGGGAGAGGACCTCTTAAACCTGGGAGCTTCCTTGCTGTCGGGCAGATGAGGAGGTAAGTGCTTACTTTATTTTCTGGGAATAAAGGAGACTCAGACTAAGGAAGCACTTTTTTCTATGGGACACATACAAAGCCTCAAGGGAGTTTGGGCCTTTTGTGTAGACGGCTAGACGCTGGGGCTCTAAATGTCATTATTAGGCATGTTGGTGTTTTTTTTAACTTATTAAAAAAAATACCAACCGGGAGACGACTGTTGTGACGCCCACGATGAGCGGTTCTAGAGGCGGCGGCAATTGGCGATGCACACCTTTTTTCCTGTACTTCCTGTTGATCGGAAAAGGAAACAGTGTAGCTCCCATTGATATTACACGCACTGCGCTTATCATATTCGTGTTTGTCATTCCTGGGTCCAGATTCGTTATTGGAAAGCGGTTCCTGCTAAGAAAAGACTGGTGTCATCAGGCAGGTAGGCACCTCAGCTAAGCTGCTGAGGTGTAGAGGTGATCTGCAATATTTGTTTAGGCTTACTGTCATTTCTGCAGATAAGTTACCGTTTAAAATTTAAAGTGACAGTAAAGTTTTTTTCCTGTAAAATTTTATTTAAAAATGAACTTTTTATTTGATATTTGGACTCATTGTGAGTCAGTATGGACCAGGAAACTTTGCAAAATGTTACTTGTTCTTTGTGTTTTGATGCCAATGTGGAATCACCAATCCCTTTCTGTTCCTTATGCATTGAGAGAACATAAAATTACAGGGATAGACTTTTTTCTGAACCAACATTCTCCAAAGAAGATACTGTTCAGGAGTCTAATGGCAATGTTCAATACATGCCGCAGCTTTGTCCTCAAGCGTCCCAACTAGTATTGCCCCCACATGCAGTGCCCTGCGCTTCCTCTCTAACTCCCCCTGGAGTTACGCTGCAAGACATCGCTTCTCCCATGTCCTCTGCGGTTTCTGATGCATTATCTGCCTTTACCATTTTGCAGGGGAAGCACAAGAGGAAAAGTAGACATTCAGTAGGTGAGGTTTCTGAAGCAGTTCTTGCTATTGCGTATGTTCCCTCCCAGAAGCCTGAGGAGGAGGATCCTTCGGTCGCATCCGAGGGTGAAATCTCAGACTCCGATAGTGTAATTCCTACTACTGATACTGAAGTTGTATCCTTCAGGTTTAAGCTTGAGCACCTCCGTCTGTTACTTAAGGAGGTTTTAGCTACATTAGATGACAGCGACACTATGGTCGTAGTTAATCGGAAGAAATCCAGTAAGCTAAACAAATATTTTGAGGTACCTTCCTCGATGGAGATTTTTCCGGTACCAGACCGAGCTTCTGAGATCATTGCTAAGGAGTGGGAGAGACCGGGTATCCCTTTTTCTCCACCTCCTATATTTAAAAAGATGTTTCCCATAGCTGACTCTGTCAAGGAGGCTTGGCAAACAGTTCCCAAGGTGGAAGGAGCCGTTTCCACCCTGGCTAAGAGAACTACTATACCCATAGAGGATAGTTGTGCTTTTAAACATCCTATGGACAAAAAATTAGAGGGGTTACTTAAAAAGATGTATGTACACCAGGGGTTACAATGGCAACCAGCTGTGTGCATTGCTACCGTCACCAGTGCGGCGGCATATTGGTTTGATGCGTTGTCTGATTCTATTAGGACACTCCCTTGGACGAGATTCAGGATAGGATAAAAGCCCTTAAATTGGCTAATTCCTTTATTATGGATGCTTCCCTACAGGTTATCAAACTGGGAGCAAATATTTCAGGTTTCTCTGTTCTATCCCGCAGACCCTTATGGTTAAAACCTTGGTCTGCGGATGTGTCATCTAAGTCCAAACTTTTAGCGATTTCTTACAAAGGGAAGACCTTGTTTGGACCGGGCTTGAGGGAAATTATCTGATATTACGGGAGGTAAGGGTCATCTTCTCCCTCAGGATAAGAGAAACAAGCAAAAGGGACGTCGGAGTAATTTTCGTTCCTGTCGTAATTTCAAGGGAAATTCTTCCACTTCCGCCCCCAAGCAAGAACAGGCTAAACCTTCCTGGAGATCCATTCAGTCTTGCAGTAAGGGAAAACAATCCAAGAAGCCTGCCATTGAATCTAAGTCAGCATGAAGGGCCTGCCCCCGATCCGGAACCGTATTTTGTAGGGAGCAGACTTTCCTCCTTTGCTCAGGCTTGGGTTCAAGATGTTCAGGATCCCTGGGCAGTAGAGAGTGTGTCCCAGGGATACAAACTAGAATTCAAAAGTTTTCCTCCCAGAGGCAGGTTTCTGCGTTTAAGATTATCTGTAGACCAGACAAAAAGAGAGGTGTTCTTACATTGTGTACGGGACCTCTCCGTCCTGGGAGTAATAGTTCCTGTTCCAATGCAGGAACGGGTTCTGGGATTTTATTCCAATCTGTTCGTGGTTGCCAAAAAAGAGGGAACCTTCAGACCAATTTTAGATCTCAAGAGTCTAAACAAATTCCTCAAATTACCGTCCTTCAAGATGGAAACTATTCGTTCCATTCTTCCTTTGGTCCAAGAGGGTCAATTTAGGACAACTGTGGATTTAATGGACGCGTACTTGCATGTTCCCATTCACAGGGAGCATCACAAGTTTCTAAGGTTTGCCTTTTTAGACCAACACTTCCAATTTCTAGCTCTTCCTTTCGGTCTTGCAACAGCTCCCAGAATTTTCTCAAAGGTTCTGGGATTTCTGTTGGCGGCTATTCGATTACGGGGCATTGCAGTGGCTCCCTATCTGGACAACATCCTGATGCAGGCGCCATCCTTTCAACAAGCAAGGTCCCACACGGAAATGTTATCCTTCCTGCGATCTCACGGGTGGAAGGTAAATCTGGGAAACAGCTCCTTAGTTCCAAATACAAGGGTAACTTTCTTGGGAACCATAATAGATTCCCTATCTATGAAGATTTTTCTGACAGATGTCAGGAAATAAAAGATTTTCGATTCTTGCCTAGCGCTTCAGTCCGCTCCTCGGCCATCAGTGGCTCAGTGCATGGAGATAATCGGGCTGATGGTGGCGGCAATGGACATCATCCCGTTCGCTCGTTTCCTTCTCAGACCTCTGCAGCTAAACATACTCAGTCAATGGAACAGAGATTATGCGGATTTGTCTCCTTGAATACTACTGGAGCAGGAGATAAGGAATTCTCTTCAATGGTGGTTGCCTCAGGATCATCTCTCTCAGGGAACCTGCTTTCGCAGACCCTCTTGAGTAATTGTGACAACAGACGCCAGCCTTCTAGGATGGGGAAGCAGTCTGGGGCTCTCTAAAAGCTCAGGGAGTTTGGACTCAGTCTGTCTGTTCTACCTATAAACATTCTGGAGCTGAGAGCGATCTTCAATGCTCTTCTGGCCTGGGCCCAGCTAACCTCGGCCCAGTTTACCAGGTTCCAGTCGGACAACATAACTTCAGTGGCTTACATCAATCATCAGGGAGGAAAGAGGAGTTCCTTAGCAATGACAGAGGTAGCCAAGATACTTCGGTGGGCGGAGACCCACTCTTGCTGTCTGTCGGCGATCCACATCCCAGGGGTGGACAACTGGGAGGTGGACTTCCTAAGCAGACAAACCTTTAACCCGGGGGAGTGGGAACTCCATCCGTAAGTGTTTTCCAGTCTGATTCTCAAGTGGAGTCGTCTGGAATTGGATCTCATGGCCTCTAGTCAGAATGCCAAGCTTCCGAGGTACGGATCAAGGTCAAGGGACCCTCAGGCGGTATTGATAGACGCCCTGGCGGTGCCTTGGAATTTCAGTCTTGCATACATATTTCCTCAGTTTGCTCTTCTTCCTCGAGTCATTGTCCGAATCAAGCAGAAGAGGGCGTCTGTGATTCTCATTGCACCGACTTGGCCGTGCAGGATTTGGTATGCAGACCTGGTGGGAATGTCATCTCTTCCACCTTGGAAACTTCCGTTGAGGAAGGACCTTCTACTTTAGGGGCCCTTCCTTCATCCAAATCTAGTTTCTCTGAAGAAACTATTTTTTTTATCCAAGCAGGGTTTTCAGAGTCGGTCATTGAGACCATGATTCAGGATCGTAAACCTGTGACTAAAAAGATTTACCAAAAGATATGGTGAAAATATATATATTGGTGTGAATCCAAGGGTTTCTCTTGGAGCAGAGTTAAGATTCCTAGAATTTTGTCGTTTCTCCAAAAAGGTTTGGAGAAAGGATTATCGGCTAGTTCCCTAAAGGGTCAAATTTCTGCCTTGTCTATTTTGTTACATAAACATCTGGCGGATGTACCAGATGTACAATCATTTTGTCAGGCCTTGGTCAGGATCAGGCCTGTGTTCAAACCAGTTACTCCTCCCTGGAGTCTTAATTTAGTTCAAGGGGCTCCGTTTGAGCCCATGCATTCCTTAGATATTAAGTTATCTTGGAAAGTTTTGTTTCTTGTTGCTATTTCATCTGCTCGTAGTTTTTCAGAGCTCTCTGCGTTACAGTATGAGTCTCCTTACCTTATTTTTTATTGGGATAAGTTAGTGTTACGTACAAAATTAGGGTTTCTCCCTTAAGTAGTTTCTAATTGAAACATTAATCAGGAGATTGTGGTTCCTTCATTGTGTACTAATCCTTCTCAGAAGGTAAGGCTTCTGCACACTTTAGACGTGCATTTTCGTCAGTCTTCTGCCTTGTTTGTGGTTTTCTCCGGAAAACATAATGGACAGAAACCTACAGCTACTTCTTTCTTTTTGGCTGAAGAGTATCATACGTTTTGCCTGCGAAGCATCCTCCAGAAAGAATTACGGCTCATTTCATGAGGGCTGTGTCTTCCTCATGGGCATTCAAAAATGAAGCTTCTGTTAAACAGATTTGCAAAGCTGCAACTTGGTCCTCTCTTCACACTTTTTCAAAATTCTAGAAATTTGATACTTTTGCCTCGGCTGAGGACGCTTTTGGGAGAAAGGTTCTTCAAGCAGTGGTGCCTTCCATTTAGGTTCCCTGTCTTGTCCCTCCCTTATCTGTGTCCTCTAGCTTGGGTATTGATTACCAATAGTAATTAAGATGATCCGTGGGCTCATCGTGTCAAAAAGAAAAGAAAATTTATGCTTACCTGATAAATGTATTTCTTTTGACACGATAAGTCCACGGCCCTCCCTGTTCTAGAGACAGGCTGTTGATTTGTTATAAACTTCAGACACCTCTGCACCTTGTTGCTTCCTTTCTCTCCTTTACTTCGGTCGAATGAGTTGGGTGGAGGGAAGGGAGGTGATATTTAACAGCTTGGCTGTGGTGCTCTTTGCCGCCTCCTGCTGGGCAGGAGTGATATTCCCAATAGTAATTAAGATGATCCATGGACTCATTGTGTCAAAAGAAATAAATTAATCAGGTAAGCATACATTTTCTTTTCAGAAAGGACCAACAAAAGGCTTTAATTGTGCATGGGTGTCCACCATAGGGGTCTAAGTATTTAGAGAGCTTACATAATGCTACAGTGTGTATCCCTATAATAAATACATAACCACAGCTCATAAATATATCAGATGTGAACAGTGACAGTTATATCTTGATAGGCATCAGATGCAAAGGGATATTTTGTATACTAACACAACATCTAGTATCGAACCTATTTCAATCTGAGTCAAAATAATTGCCATCAAATGCATTATTCTAAAAACCCAATCTAAAATATCCAGAACCCTTTACATTATAAAACCTCAAGTAAGCTAACTTGTACCAGTGATACTTCTGAATGTAAAATATGATTTCTATGTGATTAAAATTAAATAAATCTAACCCTATAATTCTAAAAAAAAAAAGAAAATCCATTCCCCAGGGCATATACTGATCCTCAAATTAAATGCTGCCACATCAATATTTCTTTCTAATGGCAATGAGCCCACAAAATCCATTCATAGCCTAAGGGAAATATGCTGTTTCTGGCGCTGTGGACCTTACGGCAGAGGGCGGTCTAAGAAGGGCACGTACATTTTTGGTACCAGCCCATGGCTTAATTCATTACTGTTGGGAATTAAGAACCTGGCCACCAGGAGGAGGAAAAGACACCCCAGCCAAAGGCTTAAATACCTCCCTCATCCCCCAGACATTCTTTGCCTTTTGTCACATGAGGACAGCAAAGAAGATTGGAGTAGTCTCTTATGGAGGGTAGTACTCTTCGCATTGGGACTGAAGTTTTAAGTAGTCCTGTCAGCCTCTCAGTGAGAGCCTGGGCGAAAGAGTCCGGAGATGCAGGGAGAGTTTTTCTGCGAAACTATTCCGACTCTTAACAGCTCGACAAGCAATCGGTGTTGAGAAATTTCACTGCCTGCTTTTTACACTTGAGTCCATGTCAGGAGCGAGGCTACTAACCGTTCACACTTGAAGGGCCGTGTTCCTGTTCCACGGCGTAGATTCTGGTAAGATCGTTTCATTTTTTATTACATAATGATAACACGGAAGACGGGTCACAGTGTGACGCCTCTTATCTTTAAAGAATCAAGGGTTAATATTCCTGGAAAATGAGATTATTTTAGAGGCGGGGTTTATACATGAGATTGTTGTCATTGCTGCGTTATGTGCGAGATGAGGCTCTGGCAATGTGTGGAACTTTCAGGTGATTTACGGGAGTATTGCGCTGCCCTTTTTTGCCACGTTTTCTTCTTAGGCAGGGACGGTCCTGCCAAGCATTCCATGTGACTGGGTGTGGCTATCTCCCTCTGTTGCTCAGCGGCGCAGGAGACAAAACGGTTTCTGTAGTCCGGGTCATAGGAGGTGGTGAGTGCCCCGGCCATTGGAGGTTATAAAGGTGCCTGTTAAGTTAATCTAGTCCGTAATAACAGCGCAAGCTATGGAGGATGATGCATTAGATGGTTCTCCCTCTTTAACAAGGGCTCATTCCTGTGTTTATTGTGAGGAGGTTCTAGTAGAACAGCCTGCTCAACTATGTCCCACATGCCTTAATAAAGTTACGACATCTAAAAGTAAACCGATGTCTAGTACTACTGAGCCGTCCACCTCTAAGGGTTCCCCGTCCCGTGAGGTGCGTTCCCTGCATTCTTCTCCAATTGCACATGCAGCGCCCCAGGGTCCAACCATTACTCTTGCGGGAGAGATATGTTGACCGTCATATTTTACGTATCAACTGTAAACGGCGGTATCGAAAGTGATCTATGCCGTACCACGTTCTGCTAAGTGCAAGCGTATGGCGGCCTGGCCTAGGGGTTGTCTACGCCTATGGAAATATCAGAGGCGTTATACGATGACAAGGCCCACTCCGACTCTTCGGAGGAGACCCCTTCTGGGTCGGAGTCCGTGTCATCTAAACATCCGTGTGCGGGGGAGCCTGACTAGGTTTAGGTTAGAGAATTTGTGCTTTTTGCTGAAGCAAGTGCTTGCTACTCTGGAGGTTCCGTAACCGAAGCTTCCAGGGGAGCTTGCGATTCCTAAGCTTGATAAGGTATATGAGGACAGGGTGGTGCCTCAGACCTTCCCGGTTCCTGTAAGATGGCTAATATTAAGAATGAATGGGAGAGATTAGGTTCTTCCTTTTCCCCTTCTCCTTCCTTTAAGAAACTGTTCCCCGTTCCGGACTCTCAGCTTGAGCTGTGGGGTACTGTCCCTAAAGTGGATGGTGCCATCTCTACGCTCGCGAAGCGGACAACTATTCCCCTCGAGGATAGTTCGTTGTTTAAAGAGCCTATGGATAAAAAGTTGGAAAACATATAAAGGAAGATGTTTCAACACACAGGGTTTGTTTTTCAGCCGGCAGCGGCTATAGCCGCGTTGGCCAGAGCTGCAACATATTGGTGTGAATCCCTTTGTGAAAGGGTCGAGGGGGAGACTTCCATCAACGAGATACAGGAGAAGATTAAGGCGCTGAAGGTCGCCAATTTTTTGATCTGTGATGCCAATATGCAAATTCGCCTGAACACTAAGGTGTCTGGTTTTTTAGTTTTTAGCTCACAGGGCTCTGTGGCTAAAGACTTGGTCTGCGGACATGACCTCTAAATCGAGGCTGTTGTCCCTGCCTTTTCAAGGAAAGATTCTGTTCGGTTCAGGATTGGATTCGATCATATCCACGGTTACGGGAGGCAAGGGAGCTTTCCTACCGCAGGATAAGAAGGCTAAGCCTAAAGGATCTACTTTTCTTCCCTTTCGTGCAGACAAGGCCCAGCGCCAGCAGCCCGCCATGAAAGCGGGCCAGTCCAAGGGAACTCGGAAACCGGCTCATTCTTGGAACAAGTCTAAGCAGAGCAAGAAGCTCGCCGAGACAAAATTGGCATGAAGGGGCAGCCCCCGACCGGTCTCAAGACCAAGTAGGGTGCAGATTATCTCTCTTCTCAGAAGCCTGGTTACAACAAGACGTTCAGGACCCTTGGTTTCTGGATGTGCTCGCCCAGGGTTACCGGATTGGGTTCAGATTTCATCCGCCCAGGGCCAAATTCCTCCTGTCAAACCTGTCTTCAAGACCGGAAAAGAGAGGCTATCTAGAGTGTATGAGGGATCTCTCCTTTCTCTCTGCGTTGTTGTACCAGTACCCCAAGCAGAAAGGGGTCTAGGGTACTATTCAAATCTTTTTGTGGTCCCAAAGGAGGAGGGCTTGTTTCATTCATGTAATTAGCAAGAGTCCATGAGCTAGTGACGTATGGGATATACATTCCTACCAGGAGGGGCAAAGTTTCCCAAACCTCAAAATGCCTATAAATACACCCCTCACCACACCCACAAATCAGTTTTACAAACTTTGCCTCCTATGGAGGTGGTGAAGTAAGTTTGTGCTAGATTCTACGTTGATATGCGCTCCGCAGCAGGTTGGAGCCCGGTTTTCCTCTCAGCGTGCAGTGAATGTCAGAGGGATGTGAGGAGAGTATTGCCTATTTGAATTCAATGATCTCCTTCTACGGGGTCTATTTCATAGGTTCTCTGTTATGGTCGTAGAGATTCATCTCTTACCTCCCTTTTCAGATCGACGATATACTCTTATATATACCATTACCTCTACTGATTCTCGTTTCAGTACTGGTTTGGCTTTCTACTACATGTAGATGAGTGTCCTGGGGTAAGTAAGTCTTATTTTCTGTGACACTCTAAGCTATGGTTGGGCACTTTTGTATAAAGTTCTAAATATATGTATTCAAACATTTATTTGCCTTAACTCAGGTTTTTCAATGTTCCTTATTTCAGACAGTCCGTTTCATATTTGGGATAATGCATTTGAATAAATCAATTTTTTTCTTACCTTTTAAAATTTGACTTTTTTCCCTGTGGGCTGTTAGGCTCGCAGGGGCTGAAAATGCTTCATTTTATTGCGTCATTCTTGGCGCGGACTTTTTTGGCGCAAAAAGATTTTTCTGTTTCCGGCGTCATACGTGTCGCCGGAAGTTGCGTCATTTTTGACGTTTTTTTGCGCCAAAAGTGTCGGCGTTCCGGATGTGGCGTCATTTTTGGCGCCAAAAGCATTTAGGCGCCAAATAATATGGGCGTCTTTTTTGGCGCTAAAAAATATGGGCGTCACTTTTGTCTCCACATTATTTAAGTCTCATTATTTATTGCTTCTGGTTGCTAGAAGCTTGTTCACTGGCATTTTTTCCCATTCCTGAAACTGTCATTTAAGGAATTTGATCAATTTTGCTTTATATGTTGTTTTTTTCTATTACATATTGCAAGATGTCCCAGATTGACACTGAGTTAGAAGATACTTCTGGAAAAACGCTGCCTGGTGCTGGATCTACCAAAGTTAAGTGTATCTGTTGTAAACTTGTGGTATCTGTTCCTCCAGCTGTTGTTTGTAATGAATGTCATGACAAACTTGTTAATGCAGATATTTCCTTTAGTAATGTTACGTTACCTGTTGTGGTTCCATCAACATCTAATGCTCAGAGTGTTCCTGTTAACATAAGAGATTTTGTTTCTAAATCTATTAAGAAGGCTATGTCTGTTATTCCCCCTTCTAGTAAACGTAAAAGGTCTTTTAAAACTTCTCATTTTTCAGATGAATTTTTAAATGAACATCATCATTCTGATTCTGATAGTGGTTCCTCTGGTTCAGAGGATTCTGTCTCAGAGGTTGATGCTGATAAATCTTCATATTTATTCAAAATGGAATTTATTCGTTCTTTACTTAAAGAGGTTTTAATTGCATTAGAAATTGAGGATTCTGGTCCTCTTGATACTAAATGTAAACGTTTAAATAAGGTTTTTAAATCTCCTGTAGTTATTCCAGAAGTTTTTCCTGTCCCTGATGCTATATCTGAAGTAATCTCCAGGGAATGGAATAATTTGGGTAATTCATTTACTCCTCCTAAACGTTTTAAGCAATTATATCCTGTGCCATCTGACAGATTAGAATTTTGGGACAAAATCCCTAAGGTTGATGGGGCTGTCTCTACTCTTGCTAAACGTACTACTATTCCTACGGCAGATAGTACTTCCTTTAAGGATCCTTTAGATAGGAAGATTGAATACTTTCTAAGAAAAGCTTACTTATGTTCAGGTAATCTTCTTAGACCTGCTATATCTTTAGCGGATGTTGCTGCAGCTTCAACTTTTTGGTTAGAAGCTTTTAGCGCAACAAGTATCAGATCATAACTCTCATAGCATTGTTAATCTTCTTCAACATGCTAATAACTTTATTTGTGATGCCATCTTTGATATCATTAGGGTTGATGTCAGGTATATGTCTCTAGCTATTTTAGCTAGAAGAGCTTTATGGCTTAAAACTTGGAATGCTGATATGTCTTCTAAGTCAACTTTGCTTTCCCTTTCTTTCCAGGGTAATAAATTATTTGGTTCTCAGTTGGATTCTATTATCTCAACTGTTACTGGAGGGAAAGGAACTTTTTTACCACAGGATAAAAAATCTAAAGGTAAATTTAGGTCTAATAATCGTTTTCGTTCCTTTCATCACAATAAGGAACACCCACAGGAGCGGTATCAGTTTGGAAACCATCTCCAGTCTGGAATAAGTCCAAGCCTTTTAGAAAACCAAAACCAGCTCCAAAGTCCACATGAAGGTGCGGCCCTCATTCCAGCCCAGCTCCTGATCCTGCACCTTTGGGCAAAAACACTGTGTCTTTGAACTTTGAATCGGCTATGCCCCTGGTCTGCTATTCCAACAAGCAATGCAGCTAGGTGCCTAGCAGTGGCAAAAGAGAGTCCAAAAAGAGAGAAAAGATTCGCCAGGCACCTCAAATTAAAAATTATTAAACTTTTATTGTAACAAAGTTAAAACATGGAGAGAGAGGTGATAAAACACCCCTAAAGTTATACAGACTGACATGTTTCGGCACAAAACGCCGTAATCATAGTCCCTAAAACTCTTAAAAACAAAATGCCTTATAAACCCAGTGCTCCATTACTATTGGTGGGTTACTAATTGAAATTTAAAATTTAAAGACACATGGGGGATGGGGCATGTAGTATGATACCAATATATTAATTGATGTGCATTATATAAATATCTACACAGTATATGCACCTAAGGTATTTGGAAAAGGCTCTGACTTGTAAAACATAAGCATTTAATAAACTATATATATAACTTATATCAATAGTTTCACATATGTATATCTGAAGCTCGTGAGAAGGGGACATTAATACTCAAGTTTCCAAACACTACTAGATCACATGTTTTAAATATCTTACTATATATACGTGTATAGCTAAAGATATATGAATTTGCAAAATATAAATTTTAAATTCTAACTTTTTAGATAAGGGGACAGTAGAGCATATACAAAACATACTTTGCAGAAAACATAAAGCTCTCTTGTACCTGTTGCATAGAGGCTATAAGTTTGTACATTATGATTCCATACCAAAAATTACAGACTTCCAGAAACTTTGATTTTTGTTGTTATAGTATTCCTTGTTTTCCAGAATAATAATTATTTTTTATTTATAATTATTCTAATGAGACCCTTAAACTAGAGGTAACCAAGATCTAATTCCAATGATTAATGAAATCATATTCAGAGTTCAGGCCCAAAGGTCTTTTAGTTTGGAGCCTAAAAATCCAATACATTTCCTGTCTGGACAAGATTTTAATTTGGTCACCCCCTCTTTTTTGTGGTTGAACCTTTTCTACAATCATCCATTTCAAAGAGCGACAGTCTTTGTCATGTCGCTGGACGAAATGGGACACCAAAGGTGTACTGCTTTTACCCACCCGTATGGTAGACAGGTGTTCTCTGATCCTAGATCTGACATCCCTGGTGGTCAAGCCTATGTACTGCAGTTCACAGGCTGAACACCAGAGTAAGTATATACAATTAGAGGATCTGCAATTCAAACAAGAAGTAATGTCAAAGGTCTCACCGGTCACTACCGAAGAGAAACTGGTCCCCACTTGGACATATTCACAGGCCTTACATTGTGAATAGCCACATCTGTAAGTACCCCTGTGTCTGAGCCAGGAGGACGACGGTGCCACTGCAGAATTTGGTTTCCTAAGCATGGATGGCGACACTGAATTCCCAATGGTTTTATTTCTCCTATAGGAGAACCTACAGCCATTCCTAGCAGTCACTGCAAGGGCATCATCTGCCACCAACAGACGAAAATGGTTTCTGACTATGTCACAGATTTCTCCATATTGAGCTGAGTAATCTGTGACAAAAGTCAATTTATTCCCTTGATTCTCTCTGATAGGTGGCTTATCCTTTAGAAGTTGTTCCCTAGATAGGGAATTAACCTCGTATCTAGCCTTTTTAATGATCTTTTTATTGTATCCTCTTTGTAGTAAGCGTTGTTCCAATTCATCCGCATGTTTCTTATAGCTAAGGGGGCAAAGTGCAATTGCGTTTCAATCGCACAAATTGACCCTTAGCTACTGAATAGGGCATTTGCTTCGGATGACAGCTCCTAGCATGTAGGAGACTGTTACCTGATATTGGTTTCCTGTAAACTTCCGAGGTAACACTACCTGTTGGCCACCCCTTCAATTCCAAATCTAAGTAATGCACTGTATTCTTATTATACTCAAGTGTGAATCGTAAGTTCACATCATTTCTCCTCAGGTAATTCACAAAACACTCAGCCTGTTCTTTTTCGCCCCGCCAGACAAACAGCAGGTCGTCTATATAGCGTAGGTATAGCATAATGGCAGGCCTGAAGGGGTTTCCATCTGCATAGATGTAGGACCGCTCCCACCAACCCATGAACAGGTTGGCATAGGTTGGCGCCAACTTTGCACCCATGGCGGTCCCACATCTCTGCAGATAGAACTCCCCCTCAAACTGAAAGTAGTTATGTGATAGCAAGAACTGAGTCACCTCCAGTACAAAATTCCTGAAAGGCTCACTGTGTGTAGTCCCACTCTCCAAAAAATAAGCTACTGCTTTTAAACCCCAAATGTGGGGTATAGAGGAGTACAGTGAGACCACATCCACAGTGAGCCATCCACATGAAAACATGAGATGGTTGCCGGATTGTGGATGGCTCACTGTGGATGTGGTCTCACTGTACTCCTCTATACCCCACATTTGGGGTTTAAAAGCAGTAGCTTATTTTTTGCAGAGTAGGACTACACACGGTGAGCCTTTCAGGAATTTTGTACTGGAGGTGACTCAGTTCTTGCTATCACATAACTACTTTCAGTTTGAGGGGGAGTTCTATCTGCAGAGATGTGGGACCGCCATGGGTGCAAAGTTTGCGCCAACCTATGCCAACCTGTTCATGGGTTGGTGGGAGCGGTCCTACATCTATGCAGATGGAAACCCCTTCAGGCCTGCCATTATGCTATACCTACGCTATATAGACGACCTGCTGTTTGTCTGGCGGGGCGAAAAAGAACAGGCTGAGTGTTTTGTGAATTACCTGAGGAGAAATGATGTGAACTTACGATTCACACTCGAGTATAATAAGAATACAGTGCATTACTTAGATTTGGAATTGAAGGGGTGGCCAACAGGTAGTGTTACCTCGGAAGTTTACAGGAAACCAATATCGGGTAACAGTCTCCTACATGCTAGGAGCTGTCATCCGAAGCAAATGCCCTATTCAGTAGCTAAGGGTCAATTTGTGCGATTGAAACGCAATTGCACTTTGCCCCTTAGCTATAAGAAACATGCGGATGAATTGGAACAACGCTTACTACAAAGAGGATACAATAAAAAGATCATTAAAAAGGCTAGATACGAGGTTAATTCCCTATCTAGGGAACAACTTCTAAAGGATAAGCCACCTATCAGAGAGAATCAAGGGAATAAATTGACTTTTGTCACAGATTACTCAGCTCAATATGGAGAAATCTGTGACATAGTCAGAAACCATTTTCGTCTGTTGGTGGCAGATGATGCCCTTACAGTGACTGCTAGGAATGGCTGTAGGTTCTCCTATAGGAGAAATAAAACCATTGGGAATTCAGTGTCGCCATCCATGCTTAGGAAACAAAATTCTGCAGTGGCACCGTCGTCCTCCTGGCTCAGACACAGGGGTACTTACAGATGTGGCTATTCACAATGTAAGGCCTGTGAACATGTCCAAGTGGGGACCAGTTTCTCTTCGGTAGTGACCGGTGAGACCTTTGACATTACTTCTTGTTTGAATTGCAGATCCTCTAATTGTATATACTTACTCTGGTGTTCAGCCTGTGAACTGCAGTACATAAGCTTGACCACCAGGGATGTCAGATCTAGGATCAGAGAACACCTGTCTACCATACGGGTGGGTAAAAGCAGTACACCTTTGGTGTCCCATTATAAATAAAAAATAATTATTCTGGAAAACAAGGAATACTATAACAACAAAAATCAAAGTTTCTGGAAGTCTGTAATTTTTGGTATGGAATCATAATGTACAAACTTATAGCCTCTATGCAACAGGTACAAGAGAGCTTTATGTTTTCTGCAAAGTATGTTTTGTATATGCTCTACTGTCCCCTTATCTAAAAAGTTAGAATTTAAAATTTATATTTTGCAAATTCATATATCTTTAGCTATACACGTATATATAGTAAGATATTTAAAACATGTGATCTAGTAGTGTTTGGAAACTTGAGTATTAATGTCCCCTTCTCACGAGCTTCAGATATACATATGTGAAACTATTGATATAAGTTATATATATAGTTTATTAAATGCTTATGTTTTACAAGTCAGAGCCTTTTCCAAATACCTTAGGTGCATATACTGTGTAGATATTTATATAATGCACATCAATTAATATATTGGTATCATACTACATGCCCCATCCCCCATGTGTCTTTAAATTTTAAATTTCAATTAGTAACCCACCAATAGTAATGGAGCACTGGGTTTATAAGGCATTTTGTTTTTAAGAGTTTTAGGGACTATGATTACGGCGTTTTGTGCCGAAACATGTCAGCCTGTATAACTTTAGGGGTGTTTTATCACCTCTCTCTCCATGTTTTAACTTTGTTACAATAAAAGTTTAATAATTTTTAATTTGAGGTGCCTGGCGAATCTTTTCTCTCTTTTTGGACTCTCTTTTGCCACTGCTAGGCACCTAGCTGCATTGCTTGTTGGAATAGCAGACCAGGGGCATAGCCGATTCAAAGTTCAAAGACACAGTGTTTTTGCCCAAAGGTGCAGGATCCCCTATACCCGGTGCAGTTCACGATCACGTTTTTGCATACAACACCGGAGATAGACAGCCGCACTGGGTTGCGGAATTTGCTGTGCAAACTTTCTCCGGATCAGAGGAATCGCATCAGAGCTTCGGCTTCCTACAAGGACCAATCCGTGAGAAGGATTGAGACACACCCAAGATCCAGGCACGTTCAGGTGGTTGGAGACGGCGTTTGTTCCGCAAATGGTGGATGGGCTGGTGCCCGGTGAAGCGCGCTCAAGATTTGAAAACACCCAGGCTGCCGGAGAAAAGGCTTATTCCGCGGATGGTGGACGGGTCGGTACCCGGTAAAGCACGGCAGATGGTGAGTGATACGTGCCTTTATGGGGACTGTCTGTTTTGTGTACCTTGCCTCTGATGTTGTACGTTGACATCTGTAATAGGAGCACCGGGTAACAGGAACTTTGGTACATGAGCATATGAGTACCACTTTTGGGCCACATTTACTCAGGACTTTTTATCTTTATAATCTGGGTCTCATATAGGACACTATATGTATTGGTCTGCTTTCTGGACTGCGAGGAGTTGCAAAGCTACTATATGTATTAACCAAAGCACACAATTTTTAGATATGAAAAGCATTTGCCCTTGCAGGATACAAAGTGTTATTACTGGATACTATGAATGTTTTATAAGTGATAACTTAAATTGAGACTTTCCCTTTTTCTATTTATATGCCTTGGGTGTTCAGCCTAGCTTAAATTTTTCCACAGTTACCACTTCTACCTCGTGTAGTGCCACGCATCAAACAGGAGCAAGCTTCGGCTATTCTGATTGCTCCATCGTGGCCGCAGAGGACGTGGTTTGCGGAACTGGTGGGGATGTCATCCTCTCCACAGAGGATCTGCTGGAACAGGGTCCCTTTCAACATCAAAATCTTGATTCTCTGAGCCTGACCACGTGGAGATTGAACGCCTAGTCTTGGCCAAGAGAGGCTTTTCTAAAGGTGTGATTTATACGCTATTTCAGGCAAGGAAGCCAGTCATTCGTCGCATCTACCATAAGGTGTTGAGGACTTGTCCTGGTGTGAGAAGCATGGATATCCTTGGCATAGGTTGAAGGTATCCAG